>NW_006431396.1:300977-310352 GCF_000325575.1 Pteropus alecto | reverse complement strand
TTTATTTATTTACTGTAGTATTCAGAAAGGTTTGTATTTTTTTCTAGTGGTTACCTTTGAAAGAAGTTTCAAAAATAGTACAAAGAGGTCCATTTTACCCATCACATAGCTTCTTGCAACAGTAATGTTTGCATAACTATTGCACTTATACATTTTTAAAATTGCTTATGGGCACATGGGAACAGAATTTTCTAAGTTCTGTTTTGTTTAAAACTTTTCATTTTCTATTACCTTGGTATTTGAAGACTAGCTTCACTGGCTAAAAAATCTTTGGTTCATACTCTTTCTTTGAGTTTCTTGAAAATGCTGTTTTCACTATTGCCTTGTTTTGTTATGTTGTCCTTTGGCAAGCCTGATGCCAGATTAATTCATCTGTCTTCATAAATTATTTAATCTTTTTGCCTAGAAGCCTTGAGAATATATTTTTGTTATCTTTCATGTCTAATAGTTTTACTAGGCTATCTCTTGGAGTTGATAATTTTGGTTCATTTTTCTAGGAACCCAGTGGAACCTTTAAATGTGTAGATTGGGGTCTTTAATTTTGGAAATTTTTTTTTGGATCATAGTTGAACAGTTTTAAATGTCATTTCTGTTCTATTGTTTTGTTTTTCTTCCCTAATGATTCCAATTATACAACTGCTAATCCTTCTTCTCTTTCAATTCACCAATTTTTCTGCCTTTTTAAATGTACATTATTAAATTTTTTTGAGTCTATTTTCCCTTGGAAATCTTTTATCTTCTGAGATAATTGTGTCTTTTTCCCCATTTATCTTCTCTTTTTTTTCTTGATTTTTTTTAAAGTTTGAATTAATGTGATTTTTTTTTCATACCCCCAAATATTCATTGCATATATTTTAGTTTTTTTCTGCTTCACAGTTATTTTCTGAAATGGAATGTTTTATCAGTTGAGATGTGTTGAATCTTGTTTTCTGATTTTTTGGTAATAATTGTATAGCTTTACTGAAGGGTCTTCTAGTCTTTTTGTGGATTTATGATGGTTTATAATATTTCTAGTTTAAAGGTACATCATCTTCTGCCAGAGTTTCAAAGTCCAGAGTCTTTATCATTTTTTGGTGAGGGAATTCTTTTTGATTCTTTTTTCTTGTAAGACCCTAAATGTTCTCCTTTTGTTTCCTTTTTTTCCCTTTAATACCAGTTATCAAAATTTGTTTCTTACTTTTTTTTTTTTGCCTTTTATCTAGTCCCTAGAAGCCATGTCTTTTGAAGATCACTACTTCAAATTGTGCATACTTTTCAGTTACTTCCCTGTACTCTGTGCTTCGATCTGCCAGGGCATTTAAAAATATTTTCATATTTGGGGTGGAGTTATTTTTTCAATGAATTTAGATCAACCTTGGGCCCATGATCAGCTCCATTATTCCCTACGTTTTTTTTTTTTTTCAGCCTGCCCTTGCTCACTACAAAAGTTTGTGGTGCAGCATAAATGTGAGAGACTACTTGCTGGGATTTTTTCCTTTTTTTTTTTTAAACTTAAGAGTGATATTGAGGTTGGGATTTTTCTGTCTTCAAGTTAGGTTTTAGTGCCTTTTAATTTTTTTTCTTGTTTTTCTGTATTGTTTTTGGAGGAAATATTGGGAAACACAGCAGATACCACTGTCTTTGGTGATCTGGAAGTCTTATTAAATAGTCTTTTTGAAATTCCCTAACTTATGAACACCAGATCCACTATGCCTTACTCTGCTGAGTTCACAAGGTATCATTTCCTTTACCTGAATGTCTCAAGTTGTCTGTAAGCCCGAAAGAGAGCTCTTGTCAGAACCTGACCAAACCTTAACTGACTTTATTGACCTTAAATTAAGATATTTTTTAAAAGTCTGGACATAGAAGCATTTATGCTCTGATACCTTTTAGTTTATGGGATTTTGCTATGGTAGTCTGAGCACACTAAGACAGATTTTGGTACTGAGGAGTGGGGTGCTGCCATAACAAATACCTAAACATGTGGAAGAGACTTCATAAGTGGGTAATGGGTAGAGATTGAAATAGTTTTGAAGTACATGCTAGAAATATGGCTGTGAGAGGCAATTTTAACGAAGGCTCAGAGAGAAAAGAGGAGAGCTGTAGAGTTCAGAAATAATCATGAACTCAGTGTTGCTAGAAATGTGAATGTTAGAGGGTGTCTGGTGAGATCTTAGATGGAAATGAGAAACATGTTATTGGAAATTGAAAGAAAGGCCACTCTTGTTATAAAGTGGCAAAGAACTTGGCTGTGTTGTGTTCCACCACTGATCATAAATGCCACCTTATCAGATAGTAAGTTTTCATACATTTCTCTGTTTGGAATCTCTATTCCACTATCTATTTTTACCTCAACATGTAATGTTTTCCCAATTAGAAAAAAAATCCTTTTCTTTTTAAAAACTGTGTCCCCAATAGGTAAAAATTCCCTTTCCCATATTGGGTAATTTATATCAGTAGAGAAATAGGTTGCTGGTGCTAGGAGCTCAACTTGGAGTCATGTGTCTGCCCAAGTTGGGAAAAAATGTGTGTAAGGCCTGTATTTTTCCTGCTCATAAGAACACATCTCTCACAATTTTTAGACGTTATGCTATACAAAGGCTATATGACCAAATGAAACTTGTTTGAGGTCACGCTGGGGGACACATAGGATGTACTTCTGTTACATAATCTTGTGCTTATTCTTCTCATAAAAAATATGTATTTTAATTACATAACCTGTCTCCATTACTGAACGATGTGTTTTGTGGGAACAGGGATTATTCCTTTGGCATGAGGCAGAATTATGGTTTTGCACACTTCATGGGGTTGTTGTGAGGATTAAATAATTAAATAATAATAACAGAGTAAGTAGTTAAGTAGTTGCTGAATTGAATTATATTGATGTATCTAAGAAGATAATAATTTTATATAAAAGGATAATTCTGAGCTATATCAGACCTGTGGAGTTGGATAACACTTACTTATCACAAGTGCCCATCTTGCAATATGCTGTAACTTTGTGGTGGTATGAATACACTTTAAGTATGGTGTAATCTGTAAAACTGCTTCTATGAATAAGTGTAAGGGCATGGTACTGAGCAGCTTTGTTCTTTAAAACATAAATCTTAAAAAAAACTTTAGTCTTTGAAATCATACCAATGAGAATAGGAGGATTTGAGCTATTCAGAGAAGCTACAACCCCACCATATAGTCTAGGTTCAATTTCTCAGATCAAGGGTCTTCTAGAAAAGACAAGGCACCAACCACATTATGCATTTATCTTAACTCTGTGGTTTCCAACGACAGGAGCCCTTTCTATGCACAAGACTGTAAACCTTTTAATCATTACCTTACTTTTCTTTGAACCTAGTTAAACACTGCTTCGTTTAAATTTTATTCAAACTCCGACCTTTCCCCAAAGCCTACAATAAAACCATTTCCCATTTTAGAGGCTGAACTTTGTTTCTCCTTTGAAGGACCAATAGTTAAGTTCAGACTTTTGTTTTCAGATTTGAGTGCTTCGATTGTATTTTAACACTTAAATTTGAATACATATAGTAATGGAACATGTAAAATTCTGCAGGAAGCTTTGTGATTATCCTCTAAGGACAGTGTGCCTTGCCCTTTTAAAAACAGCAACAAGACCTCATGGTCAGTCAAATTTGTTAGTTTCCTTTTTTATTTCTATTGAATAAAAGATCAGATTTATTTGCAACTTTGCCATATATTTGCTTTCAATTAAAAAATTATTATGTTTTATCTAATGAAAGCTTATTCCTTTAACAACAATGTAACCTAGTTAGAAAGGTCATATTCTCATCTCTGACTATAAGGCAGCCATATTTCCAGTTGTTGAATGCCATTCTAAGACCAGCTGGTCTTGATCCCTTCCTAGAGCTGATTATAAAAATCATTCTTTTAGGATTTGCATCTCTGATATGCTCACTCTCTGATTTCATTATTTGTATCAAAAATAAACTACTGAATATATTAAGCTAACAAAAATGTAAAACTGTTTTAATGAGTTAGATGGAATTGTTTCTAAGCAGCAGTTTGAGATCGTGGCTCTACTTATGTCATTTGTAACTTCAGCCATCTGTTGAGCTTACACATGATGCATTCTAGGAATTCAATCAAATAGCAAAAGACCTTGATGTTTTCCATGTCATTTAAGATTTTGGTGGTTATGACTGCAGTGGTTATGCCATGGGAATAAAGAAAATGAAGCAAAAGCATGAAGACCTTTAAAATACACAGTGGCCAGATAGTTTGGATTAACTGGATACAGAAAATACAGCTTTTTTTTTTCCCCATGAGAGAGTTAGATAGAGAAAACAGTATTTTCCATATTCTTATTTCTAAAAACCTTTCTAGCATGATAACAAGTGAAAAGAGCTTTTTCTACTGGAAAAGCTGTCCTAACTACTGTTTAGCTACACTTGCATAGGTATTTTCAATTTCTTTGTCATCAGGACATGTATGGGTAAATTCTTCACGGGCATAGGCATTGTGGAGATAGCGCCAGACTCCTGAGAATTCTGCTGGAATGTCAAAGTCACGGTATTTCTTAGCAGCAACCTAGAGTTTGTGGGGAAAAAAAGAGGAAAAAGCAGTTGATAGTAAAAGGCATCGGTGACATGCCTAGTGTGTAGAAACATATCTTAAAAGTCAAGATCACTGTGGACATGTTATATACACAAAAGCACTACAAAATAAGCTTAAAGAATTTTGATTTTACTATTTCAATGTTTTGTGTACAAATATGGACAAAGCTATATGCTTGCAATCATATTTATATTTATGAAGTATGTAATTATGAACGTTTAGAAGAAGGAAGCACAGAACAAAAGTGCATATCTCCCCACTAGATTAAGAGTTTGTTTAGGGTCCCGACTGTCTTATTTCTTCATATATTCTCTGTGTCTGGCATAGGAACTGCAATAGGATAAGTTCGGTTTGATAAAAATTTGTTAGTGATTATATTATAATAATATTAATCATCCACATTATTTATCGCTTGTTATGATCTGGACACTGTTATAAGCCTTTTACATGTCCTAATTTATTTAACTTTCTCAACAATTCTGTGAAATGGGTAGTATTATTATTGTTTTACAGAGAAGACAGTGGAAAACACTTGATATAGGAAAAAAGAAACAAGTTTTTATGCTTCCCAGAGGAGATCATGGAATTTTCCTCC
Organism: Pteropus alecto; assembly: GCF_000325575.1. NCBI lineage: Eukaryota > Metazoa > Chordata > Mammalia > Chiroptera > Pteropodidae > Pteropus > Pteropus alecto. The sequence goes on along the minus strand of NW_006431396.1, from coordinate 305,191 downwards.
AAGGAGAGAAGGGAGATATACATCACACATAATGATGATGAGAAAGCCATCATATAAGAACCTCACAATGAATGGTCACTGTGCTTCATGCTGGGAACTCCCAAACCCCTCCCAAACCACTGGAGCCTACCCTATATAGACTTACTTTAATAATGTTCAGCTTGGGTAGCAAGCTGCAGTCAGCCAGTGTCAGCTGATCCCCATCCAAGAACAATCTTCTGGAAACTGTGAGTTCCTCAGCACTATCTGGATCAATTTCATCCAGAAGTGGGGTGTTTAAGTAGTCATCCAGACGCTTAAATTCTCTGAGTAGAGATTTTTCAAAATCTGAGGTAATGAAGTTATAGGGTTACTTATAAATATATTGTCTTTCTGACTAAATACATTCTCAATATGCTTTTCACACATTTAGATATCTCCATACTCATTGCTTACACTTGGTCTTAAAAATCTAAATAGTTTACTAGAATGCTCAACTACCCACTTATAAGACAGAGTCAGATGCTTAATCAAATGATGAATGGAAATATTTTTGGACTTTTCTGGAGGTGCGTTGGGAGGATGGTCAAAGAGAAAAAAAGTGATATGTTATCACTCAACACAGAAGAGTCAGAAAGTGGAATCAGAGACTAAGAGCTCTCATGACTCAGAGGATAGTAAACTTCAAGAATGTCTGTGGGAGATGGTATGTGCTATGGTTTCAGTAACCTTAAAGGTATACAGGACTGGGAAAGTTGAGAGGGGGCAGCTAAGAAATTCAGTCCTGCAGTTAGTTTATACCTGGCATGCCAATGCTCTAATTGAGCTAAACTGATAATTTCTATATTGAATCTTGGGTTCTAAGTCTACTCAAATTCCATACAAGGGAATTTCAGAGAGTAGAGAACGAGAGGAAGAGTATTCCCCAACATATATTATATATTGAGGAAAATCCTATTTTAACTGAGTGAAAATATGAGTGAACAAATGAGAAAAACAGAGATTTAAAGAAAGGTGTCTTACTCTTATTTGCCTCCTTTTGTGTATTCTTTATGTATGCAGAAAACTTGGCAAAGAGGTTACAGCCCACGTCAAAGGACTCCTTGTTCTTGGGGCTCAAGTGAGGGTACCTTAAAAAGAAACATCACTGCATTATCATTTACACATAGGAAGACAGAGACTAGATGTCCTGGCTTGCATTTTACTGAGGATGAAGGTTTTAGAAAATTGTGCTGGAAACTGAAGGTCCTGGGAAATCTCTCATTGAAAATATGTATTTTTCCCCAATCTCAGAATACTTAGTTTCTGAAGTTCACTGGGAAGCCAGCTGTCTGGAATTCAAAACTTGTTTACCTGTAGAAATAATGTTCCAAATGGTAGTTAGGTCCACATACTTGCTCCTAAAAATCAATTTACATAAGATATGGTGGTAATACATTTTCGGAGATAAACAATAGGAAAAAATATGGTTCCAAATATTGTAACGTACAAAACAAATGAAGGAATAAAGAAGCATAGAGAGGATGGAAAAAAATAGCCAAGATGTCCTCTTCTTAGTAATACAAAGTTCATTTAGTATAAAAAATAAAATAATGTAATAATGTAATTCACCACATTAACAAATTAGATAAGGAAAACCATATAATCATAGATAAACGCAGAAGTAGTCAGTGAAAATCAATTTCTAATCATAAAAAACCTCACTAGCAACTTGAAATGGTCAGGCCAAACAGCCATCCTAGCTGATTCCTCTCTTTCTTTCCACCCTCACATTTGATCTATTAGCAACTCTGTCCAGTTTACCTTTCAAAATGTACGCAGAATCTGTCCACTTCTCACTACCTCCACTGCCCTCTTCCTAGTCCAAAGCCTATATTGCTGCAACAGCTTCAGATTATTCTCCCCACTCCTATGCTCATTTCTCACATTACCAGACTATTCTTCACCTGCTGCCAGAGCAATCGTGTTAAAATGTAAGTCATATCATGTCTCTCCCTAATCAATATCCTGCAACGTTCTCATCTTATTCAGACTCAGAGCCCAAGTCCTCACAGAGGTCTACAAGGACCAGTGTGATTTGACCCCACCTTACTTCTCTGTTCTCATCTCTTCCTACTCTCTTCTTCACCAACTTCACTGGACACTGGCCTCTTTGCTGTTCTTCAAGTAGGCCTAACAAGCTCCCACCCTAGGGCCTTTTCACTTGGTCTGCCCTTAAATGGAGTACCTTCCCTTTTTTATGCACATGGCCTGTTTCCTCTCTTCTTTCAGATCTTTTTTCTGATAGCTTTTCTTATGTGAGGCCTTTCTCTGGCTACTCTGTCTAAGATTGCAACCTCTCCCCTGTTGCTAACCCTCACTACTTCCCTTTCTTCCTTTATTTATTTTTTAGTATTTATTATCATCTAAATTAGTTTATATTTTGCTTTTTATCTTGCTTATTTACTGTCTTCCCCAACTAGAATTTAAGGACTACTGAGTCAGAAAATTTTTGCCCATTTTATTCACTAGTATGTCCCAAGTGCCTTGAATAGTAAGTATTCGGTAAATAGTTGCTGAATGATTAAATGAATTCATTGATTTCATTAACTTGATAAAAAATATCCATCAAAAACTTTCAGAAAGCATCAGATTAAATGGCAAAATATTTTAGGGAAATGCAGATCAAAACTACAATGAGATATCACCTCACACCTGTTAGAATGGATATTATCAATAAGATAAGTTATAAAAAGTGTTGGCAAGGATGTGGAGAAAAGGGAACCCTCATGCACTGTTGGTGGGACTGCAAATTGGTACAGCCACTATGGAAAACAGTATGGAGGTTCCTCAAAAAATTAAATATAGAACTATCATAACATGCAGCAATCACTCTTCTGGGTATCTACCCCCTAAATTTGAAAACACACTTGTAAAGATGTGTGTGTGTGTGTGTGTGTGTGTGTGTGTGTGTATGTTCATTGCAGCATTATTTACAATTACCAAGATATGGAGGCAACCTAAGTGCCCATGAATAAAGAAGAGGTGGTACATATATACAATGGACTATTACTCAGCCATAAAAAGATGAAATAGTGCCATTTGCAACAACGTAGATGAACCCTGAGGGTATTATGCTAAGTGAAATGTTGGAAGGAAAAGGACAAACATCACATGATTTCACTCATGTGGAATATAAACCCCCCCCCCAAAAAGAAGTGAGCAAACAAAACAAAACAAACAAAAGCAAATTCATAAATACAGACAACAGATTAGTGGTTATCAGAAGGGAAATAGGGAGCGGGTAGGACAAAATGGGTAAAGGAGGTCAAATATATGATAACAGATGGAAACTAAACTTTTGGTGGTAAGCATGCTATAGTGCATATAGATATTGAATTACAACATTGTACATCTAAAACTTATATAATGATATTAGCCAATGTTATCTCACTAAAAAAGAGTGAATATTTTAAGAAAAAGTAATCCATCCATGTTGTCACAAATGGTAACATGTCATTCTTTTTCATTGCTGTGTAATATTCCATTGTGTGTGTATGTGTGCCACATCTTTGTCTAGTTATCTACTGATGGACACATGTTTGCACATCTTGGCTATTGTAAATAATGCAGTGAGCATAGGGGTGCATATATCTTTTCAAATTAGTCTTTTGCCTTCTGCGACAATATAGATAAATCTAGAGAGTATTATGCTAAGTGAAATGTCAGGCAGAGCAAGACAAAAGCTGTATGGTTTCACTTATATGTGGAATCTAAACAAAGAAACAAATAAAATAAAACAAAACAAATCCAGACTCATAGAAACAGAGACCAAAGGGATGGTTACCAGAAGGGAGGGAATGGGGGAATGGTGGAAAGGAGAAAGGGAATGTCGTCAATAATATTGTGATAAGTTTGCGAGGTGACAGATGATTACTAAAATTAGCAAGGTGATCACATTGTAAGGTGTCCATCAGCAGATGAAAGGATAAATATGTAGTATAGATATAAAATAGAATATCATTCAGCCATGAGAAAGAAGGAAATCCTGTCATTTGTGCCAACATAGTTGGAACTTGAGGACATTATGCTGAGTGAAATAAGTCCAACAGAGAAAGACAAATATTGTATGATCTCACTCATATGTGGAATCTAGAAAAGCCAAACTAGTTAATGGAGAATAAGGTCCATATCATGTCCTCTGTCCTTCCTTCCTTCCTTCCTTCCTTCCTTCCTTCCTTCCTTCCTTCCTTCCT
>NW_006431396.1:274676-300765 GCF_000325575.1 Pteropus alecto | reverse complement strand
TTTCTTCCTTCCTTCCTTCATTTTGACTGAATCTTGCTCTGTTAGGGGTGGCAATATACCTAGATAAAAACTATGTTCCCTAGCTTCCCTTTGTATTTAGATATGACCATGCGAATTACTCCTGAATAATGAGATGTAAATGAAAATTATTGAGTGTGACTTCTCTGAAAGCTCTTTAAAGCTGACTTGCATCTTTTGTCCTTTGCCCTTCTCCTTCCTCTATTGGAATTATATCTGTTGCCTGGAATTCCAGCAGACATATTGTCACCATGAATTAACTTTGAGACTGGAAGCCTCACCTGAAGGATGGCAGAGCAGAAAGATTAGAAACAGCCTAGTTCTCCACTGAAATTATAGAGCTGTCATTCCAGCCCTACAATGCCTCATTCTTTGCTTCTTATTATGTGAGAAAAATAAAACCCATATTTATTTAAGTCTCTATTTTTTGGGTCTCTAGTTATCAATCCTTAACTGATATATAAGCCAATAGAAAATCAGAAGGATTTGATAAGAATATTCACAGAACAAAGCCAAATGATTGATCAACATGTGTAAACAGACTCAAACTCACCTATTATTCAGGGAAATAGCAAATTAAAATATCAATGAGATATAACTATACCCATCAGACTGGCACAAATTTTGAAAGAGCGATAACACATAGTATTACAGATATGTAGGAAAAATACACTTTTGTACATCGATGAGTAAAGGAGTAAAATTTTTAAAAGACACATAGCATTTGAAATTTGCTCCTGGGAATCTATTCCATAGGAATAAAAACACCAGTATGTTAGGCTACATGAACAAGGATGTTATTTATAGCACCGTTTGTAGTGGTAAAGAACTGGAAGGAAAGGGAATGCTCATCAGTAGAGGAATAGTTTATAGTTTAGCAACTTGTTGTATATCTGTGACATGGACTATTATGCAGATATTAAAATGAGTTAAATATTTGTATGCCAGTAGAGTTGAAGGATGTTGCAATGTTCTTTGAAGTGAGATAAGAAAGATGCACTATTTATAAAGTAAATTATGCTTATTATCACTATGCTTATTTGAACCTAGAAAAAGGCATGGAAATATACACAATAGATTTTTTCACTAGTTACCTTTGGGATCAAGAAAATGTTAGAGAGCAGAAAATGTGAGAGAAGAAAGTAGTAGAGGAGGATGCAGGAGGGGAAAACAAAATAAGACTCAATACTTACAGGACGAACTTGGAGCAGGTGCTTAAAATTTAAGAAGCCATCAATAATGGATGAAAGAGACTTAGCATAGTCATGCAGAAGAGAATCTAGAATAGTATCCCTAGTTTCTTAGGTAAGAAGAATTATGGACTTATAGAACCTTTTGTTAAATACACACACACATATGATTAGGACTTCAATTTTTAGAGGAGTTTTAAGTTCACAGCTAGACTCCTGATCAATGGAAACTATTAGGTAATAAACGAATGCCATTTTAAGACAGAGTTTGTGGTAATTTGTTGTGCAACAATAAAAAAAATGAATATAGCAGCCTTTCTGTTTCTAGATACTATCTTGGGTGGGCAGATATATATAGCTATCATTCAAATGTAGACAGTGCAATTCTGGCATCTGGCTAACTATGTGAGTCCTGTTTCCTGGCCTCTAGCCCTTGTAGTAGGTATGTTCTGCCCTCTTGCCATCGGTGATGTGAAGGCCTAATCATGATCAGTCCTCATGGGCTATATAGTGTTATTTATTATCCCATGCCCTCACTCCTACCCGCCCCACCTCACCATGGATTACTTCTCTATTTCTAGACCAAAGATAATTTACTTTCTTATTTTAAGTATGCTACACATTCAAAAAATAATTTGAAATATTATATCTATTGTCTTTGTATTTTTGAAGTCGAAAGGGGTAGTTCATGCAAAATAGACATAATATTTCCCAACCTGCAGAGCTAAGACTTCAGACTGAATAATTAAAGTCTGTTTCAAAATTAAAAATCTTCTGAGAGCTCTATAATAAAATAAGTCTGATTTTTATCAGTATAAATTTCCTCAAACTTCATTATGGATCAACTAATGTGGCTGAAATTAAATGTGGCTCAAATCTACCTGCCTTTCCCAGGTTTCCAAGTCTGTCCTTTGCCCTTTCCTGATATACTACCTATATCTCATGAAGTACAATAGTATTACATATATTAAATAAATAATTCTGTAGTAAAGTTTTCTAATCATATATGGAGTGATCAAAGGGAATCTTTGCAATTTTCTAGAAAGATAACAAAGGAGAGTTCTGACATTAGAAAAGAGTTAGTTGCCTAGAAGTAAGAATCCCCAATCTGCAATAAATAGACCAATAAAATATATTATCTCAAGAACAATAATATCCTGTACCTTGGAGGAGCCAGTGTCTGTTCTAGAAACTCCTCAATTTTAATGAAGTCTGTTTTCAATTCCTTGTTATATACCAGGAAGGGAGGATTGGTACCTGGAGCTAGGTCCTTCAGCTCTTCAGGCTTCCTATAATTATTGAAAATAAGCAGAGTTAGGCCTCTAGATAAGATACACAATATACAAACACCAACATTGTATTGATATCTACAAATTTCAATCCATAGAATAAAACCTGTCCTGATTTCTCTTACCTGGTCATGTCAACAGTAGTCACATTGAATTTAACTCCTTTAAGCCAGAGGATCATGAAAAGGCGTTGGCAAAAAGGACAGTTTCCAATACTCTCTCCATCACTTCCAGCCTATTAAAATAAAGAAAGGCCACATTCATTCATTTGCTCAACAAGTATGTATTGAATACCCACTGGGAAATGAACTAGTTTCTAAAGACAAAGTTAAAAGTCTTTAATCTCATGGATATTACCATTTGTGCTCAGAGGGAGATAATGAATCAAATAATCTCATTGTATGTAAAATTACAAGTGTGATGACATCATCACCATAATAAATTATATCTATTACCAGAATTTATATAACCATTTCCTATCGATGGACATTTCAGACATTCTAAAGTTTTACTACTTCAGCAACAGATATTTTTGGCATATAACTATTTCTGAGATTATATCTTTAGAGTTAATCTTTAAAATGAGAATACTGAGTAAAATTTATGTTCATTTTCCATTTTGACTGATCCTGCAAAATTTCCTTCCTGAAAGGTATTTTCCATATGTTCATTGGCTATTTGATTTTCTTATTTTATGAAGTGTTTATTCATGACAATTTTACATTTTTCTTTTAAGGTGATGACTTTTTCCTCATTGATTTGGAAATTATTTGTATATCAAAGATATTAACTTTTTGATACATGTTACATATAATTTTAAAAACATGTCATGTAAAATTTAAATTTTACATAAAATCTATCATTCTTTTCCTTTATTCAGTCTGTTTTTATGATCTGCTTACACAGCCATTTTATATATATCAATATGATAAAAAATACTTAGTTATTTTGTTTTTCTATAAAGATGTTCTGTCATGTTTTATTCTAGTATCTTTATGGTTTAATTTTTGCATTTGTTTCATCTTTTGGAATTTATTTTGTCTTAAGAAGTGTATTAGGACTCCAACTTTAATATTTTTTAATAAATAGTTTATAGTTGTCTTAATACCATTCATTTAAAAACCCGTCCTTCTCCCACTGATTGAAAACAACATACTTTTTGGCTTTGAAATTTTATATGTGTTTAAAATAGACCAGACATATATATGTAAAAAACAGGTATTAAAATATAAAATAGTCCCCAAAATTAACTTTCAGTTTTAAACCAGGATAAATTCTTTGAAGGAAAGAAATGCAGTTTATATGGGGTCTGTCAGGGAGGCCTTTCCTGAAGAAGTGGCATTTGAACTGAGTTCAGAGGATAAGTAAGAGTTAACTAGTTGAATGGGCATGAAGAGGGCATTCTAAACAGAGAAAATCACATATTCAAAGGCCTTGCAACAAGTTTGTGTGTGGCATTGACCTGAAAGAAGGTCAATGTGGTGGGGATTCAGAGAGTGAGGAAGAGAAGAGGAAAAATCAATATACTGGGCTACATCAAAGCACAAATCTGCTTTACAAAAGAACTGTTAAAAATGGAAAAAAATCTTGTATACAAAATATATGAATAAAAATCTCTTACAACTCAATAACGAACTACCAACTTATAAAATGAGCAAAAGATTTAAACACTTTACAGAAGATATGCAGATGATAAATAAGGACATGGAAAGATGCTCAACATCATTAGCCATCAGGAAAATGCAAATTAAAACCAGAATGCATTACCATTACACACATTATAATAATGGGAATTAAAAGACTGACCATATCAAGTATTGGCAGGACTGTGGAGCAACTGGGACTGATAGACTGTTGTTGGGAGTGTAAAATAGTACAATTGCTTTATGAAGAGTTTGTCAAAGTTAAAAATATTATCTACCATATGATCCAGCAATTCTAATCCTAGGTATTCACCCAAGAGAAATGAAAGCATATATTCTAATCCTAGGTATTTACCCAAGGGAAATGAAAGCATATATTCTAATCCTAGGTATTTACCCAAGAGAAATGAAAACATGTGGCCCTAGAAAGGCTTATACATGAACGTTTACAGCAACTTTATTCATAATAACCCCAAATTAGAAACAATCCAAATGTCCTTCAGTGAGTGAATGGATAAACAAATACAGTACATTCATACAAGGGAATACTTCAGCAATAAAAAAGAATGAGCTGTTATTGATGCATACAATATGGGTAATTCTCAAAATAATTATGCTGAATGAAAGAAGCCAGACAAAAAAAGAGTACCTACTTCATGATTCAACCTATAGAAAATTTTAGAAAATACAAACCAATCTACACTGATAGAAAGCAGATCAGTGATTGCCTAGCAGGGGAGTAGTGGGACAGAGTGGGCGAGATTGGCTATTGATTGACTGCAAGGAGACACAAGGGAACTTTATGAGATGATGGAAATATTCTATATCTTGATTAAGGTGGTAGTTACATGTGTGTATATACTTGTCAAAAGTCATTGGATGCACTTAAAATGTGTGCACCTTATTTTATGTAAATTATACTTCAATAAAATATATTAAAACAGAAAAGTTCAAAAGGCAGAAAAAAATCCTTCAAATAAATGATATTATTAAGGATTGCAGACATTGCAATGACAAAGGTAAGAGTATGAACATGGAAGGGGATACCCGAGAGAGATGGTGAAGAACAAGATCACTGGAGGAGAGGAAGTCAAGGATCTGAGATGCCAGAATATTAGAAGGGTCATCTGTGTAGATATTAAAATCACCAAAAATTATGGTAGGAATAGTGTTGGAGAGTGAAAATTATCCAAGAGCTAAAATCTTCAGGAAATAAGGGAGAGCAACCTGGGTTTTAGAAGATCACTATAACGAGGAGGAATAGTGGATGGTTTAGTCTGATATTATGAGACTCAACGTAGTTATTTCTCTGGATTGCGGTGGTAGAATGGTCTGGAAACAGAAATGAGGAACAAGGATACCTAAAGGACACCTACTCCACCTCCAGGCTCAGTGGTAAGATGAATGAGGGAGAAAAGGCAGCCATTTCTTGAGAGAGTTATAGCTGATGTAGTGTCCTCATGGGAGATCCAGGTTTTAGACACCTCAATCTAAACATGTCCCAAATTAAATTCCTTTTCTTTTCTTTATTCCGCACACTGCATACTTTTTTTCCTAGGGCTCCCAATCCTGTGAATGTCACTGCCATTTGGTATGAACTAAATCGTTCCCCCTCCCAAATTCATATGTTGAAACCCTAACACCCAATGTGATGGTACTTGGAGGTGGGGCCCTTGGGAAATAATTAGGTTTACATGAGGTCATGAGGGTGAGGTTCTCATGATGGGATTAGTGCCTTATAAGAGACACCAAAGAGTGCATTCTCTCCCTCCCTCCCTTCCTCTTCCTCCTCCTCCTCCTTCTTTTTCTTCTCTCTCTCTGTCTCTCTGTCTCTGTCTCTGTCTCTCTCTCTCTCTCCTCTCTTTCTCTTCTCCCTCCCTTCCTCCCTCCTCCCCTCCCTCACCCCTCTGCCATTCAAGGACACAGTGAGAAGGCAGCCATCTATTATTAAGTCAGGAGAGTTCTCATCAGAAACTGACTGTGCTGGCATCTTGATGTTGGGCATTTAGCCTCTAGAACTGTGGGAAATAAATGTCTGATGTTTAAGCTACCCAGTCTATGCTATGGCATCTCGAGTACATAAGACATCATTCACCCACTTAACGTAAGTAGAAACTTGGGAATAATTCTCTGCTTCACTCCCAATATTGAATCTAACTACTAATTCTTGTCAGTTTTACCTATAACGATCTCCAAATAAGTTCAGGTCTCCCATTTTCCATGGCTATTACACCATTCATTCATTCCATGTTTATTTGATGCTTACTATCCATCTAACTCTGTTAGGTGCTACCTTTCCAAGTCTAAGCCATCAGCATTTCTCATCTCTTGAGTCTAAATTTTTTTCTATTTTGCCTGAGTCTGTAAAAGGAAATAAAGGGTAATTCATATTATAGCTGCACTGATCTGTCATTTCTAGTAATATTAAGGTCCCAGAGGCCATAGGCATACTTGTTAATTTTCAGGTAAATTTTCCTTTCCCTGCCAGTGGGTGTGGCAGAAAAAATAATGTTTATTGTTGCTATTTTATGGTATCAGGGATTGAAGAGATATGAGAAGAAGCAACCAACCTTGGCAGCTGCATTTCTTTTGTAACAGAAGTCAGACTAAGGATGCAGTCAGAACTGAGGTTAGTGAGTAGAAACATGATTGGGGTGGGAAGCAGGAAGAAAAATGGACTCTGATAATAGATATAGCAGGAAGGGTGGGTCGCCTTTGGCAAAAGGAAAGTCAAAACAGTGAGGTGTGGGGGAAATGCAGTAAAGTTTTACAGGAAACCTGTAGTTTTTTTTTTTCTGTTTATAATAGGCTGATTTAAAGTGCTATCACATAAAATTTTAGGATGTCAATTTCCTAGCCTGATTGATAAATTACCTACCTCTTAAGTGTCTTTAGCTGGCAAAGACAGGATTGACATTCACCAAAACAACTTATTTCTTTGTGTTTGTGATATAAGTTTCTAAACATGAAAAATAACAATAGCCACAATGTCTGACATTTATTAAGTATTAACTGTTAATAGCTAATATGTTTTACATATTTGTTTCTTTAATCCTCATAATGAAGATGTGAGGTAGGTTCTGTTATTACTCTTGTTTTACGGATGAGGAAACTGAAGCTCAAAGAAGCTGACTTGCTCAAGTACAGTCAGCTAGACAAGAGTTGATGATATATATACTCTTTTCACATAGCAAATCCAGGATTTTCTACTCTAGAACCCACACTTAAACACTGCTTTCTCCCACCTAATAATTTTGTTGGATATTTTTAATTAATTAGTCTTTATGATAGTCTTTTTGATGGTTCTAAAAGAGTTTGAAAACGGTCTGAACATTCAAAGAGTATCATTTCTTTTTCCTTTCTCGTATAGACAAAATGTGTGTGACAAAATTTTACATTCAGAAGTTTGGCCCAAATGCTAGATGCTATAATGTTATGTACAAATCTACTGAAATGTAATTTTACAGTGTTTGGTAGAGAACACAAAAACTCCATTTAACGATGAACAACAACAAACGAATAAGAAACTGCATTTACATAAAATAAAATGTATGTTAGACAATTCTTTGTTCTTAGTTCCTGGATATAAATCTTGCCCAGAACTGAAAGGTAATATTTTCACTGACTATATGGAACAGATAGATGGTGTGATATAAATTCTTAATTATGACAGGAAAGTGCTCAATCTCTTATAGGAATCCCATCAGTGGTATGGGGAAGAAGTTGTGGTAAGGTTTTTAAGCCACAGCCAGAGGGAGCTGGGGAAATCACAGGCTCATTTAATCTTTAGAAAGATACCACATTATCTATAAATGAGATACCATTGGTAAAGAGCAGTGCTTTTAAAAGTTACTCATTAACATTTTTCATCCCTCTCAATTCCTGTGCCCCTCCCACTATCTTCTATTAAATTTCTAGAGATCTGTAGAATACATCCTAAAGCAAAGCGAAACAACAACTTGGACCAGATTATATTCAAGATTCTTCCAGGAAATCATTAACTTATACCAATGTCCTTAGATAAGCTTACATCTAAAAGATTGCATCTGATGAAATTCTGGAAAATTTTATTGAAAAGCTTGCGAAATTGAAAACAATTGAATAAGATTAAACGGAGCTATTTTACAGGACTGGACTCAACCCTGTCATTCATCATGTGACCTTGGACAAAGCTACTTAGCTACTCTTTATTTTAGTTCTGTCCCCATAAAATATGGTTAATAATAAACCATTTAGCACAATCCATGCCATATAGTAAATACTCAATAAATGATTAATTATTTTAACCTGAAAGTTATAACTTCAACACTTGCTCATCTGACGTGTGATTTTCTAACTTCTCTGGTCCAGATTACCACCCAAATATGGGAAGTCTATGAAGATAAACACACAGATCAATGTGAACCACTGGTTAGAGGAATGCGATTGGATTGAATGAATAGTTTAGACAAAAGTAACACTTTAGTTATCCTATGAAGACATCGCCTCTGGTTTGGCATTGGTAGATATAAAAGGTCAGTTAGAAAAATAAGGCTTAGTTATATCACGTCTGAGCAGTACATGTTTTGCTAGATTCCAGAGATAGGAGAAGTAGCTCTTATGCCCATAGTCCAGCAAACACTTGGATTACTTTGCTATGCAGGAATTCAAGGGTCTCTCTTGTATAATTTTGAAAAGGCAGGTTGATTATGTTCTTAGTGTATATATGTGACCAGTTGTTAGATGTTTAAAAATGATTGTAAAAATAATACTTTGGTTAATCAATGTTTAAGCTAACGTTTGGTAAGCATACATTATTTAACGTCTTTGTATGCCACCAAGAGGCTATATAGTTTTAGAGGCAAATTACTTAAACTTTATTGCCTTAGCTTACCTATCTAGAAATGATCAGGACAATATTGCTACAATGATAAGTACCACTACCACTACTACTACTACCAGCACCACTGATATCATCATATCTCCTAAGTTGTTGTTAGGTTCAAATGAGATAATATATGTAAATTGTTTAGAAAAAGACGGGGCATGATATAAGAGTTTGTTATTATTATTATTATTATCCTCAATACTTCTAATAGTCAATGAAATTATAAGGAAAAATAGTTAATATAAGCAAAGATTTAAGAAACGATGTAATTTCTACTCAGAATAACCCATGCACAATTATTTATTTTTCTTGATGAGCTAATTTAGAAACACATCTTCCTTTCTCCTGCTTTAGGGGTTTTCCAAAGGACTTTTTTGAAAAGTTAAAACAGAAAAAAGAAACCACCAAGGCAGGTCATAAAGAGGAAGCACAGCATTCTAAAATGCCTGCTTCTCACATAACAAGCACACAGACTTCTGGCTTTTTTCTCCCATAGTGTCCATGTGACTCTGCTGTGATGTTTGTCCATTATGGGAGAATTTCAGAAAGCTTTATCTGTGCTATGTGTGGGAATGGGGTGCTAAGGCTATCTTGGTCATCTCCTCCCACAGTTTAGGCCTTCCAAAACCTATTTCATAAAACAGTGATTGCAAAAGCTGGAAAGCCCTTAAAGATCATTTTGTCAGGCTCCTTCACTGTATAGATGGAGAAACAAAGGTCCAGAGGGAGGGAGGGATTTGCCTAAGGTTACACAGGAAGCCACTAAGAACACAATTTTGTTGCTCTGACTACCGACCAGACTAGTGTTCTTCCACCATATGTCCTTGCCTTTTCCAGATGAGATGTCTAAGAGCAATCAAATACCCAGGCATCTTTCTAGGACTCAGAATAGGAATATAATTATGAAGTTATTTCCTATCTCCAGCCCAAAGTTTGACTTTTTTCAGAAGCTGAGGCCCAGTGTCAATGGGCTGAGGCCCCTATTATAGCTAAAAAACTTACCTTCACGAAAAGCTCAATTTCAGGGTCTGCTTGAGTGCTGGGCCTTGGGCCTGCCATCTTTCTGTTTTCACTGCCAGATTTCAGCTCCCTGCTTCCTGCACAGTCCACAATCCTTGTGGACTCTTTTCTTCCAGTTTTGTCCAAAGATTGAAATAAAGTTGGTGCTTTAAGAAGACAGTCCAGTTTGTAGGACCGAGTCACAGTTAGGGCCAATTTTTCTACTCAAGAGCTGGGATGCAGAGAATTCTAGATGCTTGAGAAGAACTCTTGAGTTTGTTTTCCTCCTTCCTCCTGACCTATCATTTGAATCAAGGAGGAGCCAAAGGGGTGTGTGTAAACTGGCTGGCTAGAAGGGTGGGGGTGTTTCCACAAAGGTTTCAATACCATGAGTCAGCATAGGAGAAACACACACACAAACACACACATGCAGTGCTGGCTTCTATATATCAAGCACACCAGATGTTCTCTAGAGCCTCCCTTTGAGTCCTGGGCTCTGTGCCCAGAATATGGCCTCTTAATGCTGTTCCTGTAACCTGACAGCAGCAAAAAGCTCTTCCAGGAAAAGGGCCAGAAATGACGGGTTTTATCATTGAAAAGGATGTTTTCCTAATGATACCGACTAAAATGGGGTTTAAAAAAGTATAGTTGATCAAATGTCTCCACCCCTAATTCTACTGCTTATATAGTGAAATTTCCCTTCTGGGTTGCAAATTTCACTTCTCTTCCTAACCAGGGAATGTTCATTGGGTTGGCTGAGTCTGGGGATGTCTCTTGGGTGCCCCGCCTCATACTTTATTTATGGGAAGTGTGGACAGGAATGGATCACTTCCTTGTTTTGGCATCTGTATTAGGAACCACAAGCAGTTGTGTATCTCCGCTTGTCAACCCTGGGGACAGCAGTAAAATATCCAAACTGATCACTCGGTGACTTAGTGTTTCTGGCAGTTGTGTTTTCTGCCTGCAGGAAGAGAGAGGGGGGCCCTGGATTAATAAATCTCTTTGGTAAAAAAGATTCTCCTTCTGACTGGAGCCAAAGTGAACATACATCCAGTTGGCCACCTTTGTGACCCTCTTTCTACAACACCAAATGCCCCCCATGCTCATATGGGCTGTACACGCACCTGCCATTGACCTCACGTAAAGAATGGACACGGTAAGAGGCTCTTGGCAAAACCCCGTCTGTGCCACACCTGCAGGTTCTAGGCAAGGCGCCGCTGAGATGAAGGTGTGGAACCTGATGATTTCCCAAAGGGCCGATAAAGCGAGGGGGACATTGTAATAGACATCTGCTGAGCCAGCCCTGAGGGTGAGTTTAGACTGGCTGTTTGGCAGGACCTGGTGAATGCTTTGGTCAGATTTTCACTCTGTTCATTCATTCTTTCACTCCAGAGACAATCAATGAATGCTTACTCCGTGCCAGGATGCTGATCTCCTCACTGAGATTAGAGCACAAGGGGACAGTAAGTTTGGGAGGACAACAGGAAATCAGCTTTAAGCATGCCAAGTCTGAGGCCTCCTCCCTCTTCCCTGTTCCCTGTATCTAATCAGTACAAAATCTCATCACTTTTGCATCCCAAATATTTTCCAAACCCACCCACTTCTGTTTGCGCCCCGGCACTGCTACTCCAAATTTAAAGCCAGAAACATTCCTTTTTATAGAAGCTTTAAGTCTTTATTTAAAAGACCGGAATCATTGCTTGACCCTCAGCCCTCATGGGAAAACCACCACTCCTACCATCACCATGGCGGCAGTAGCAACAACACACAGCAGCCTAACGAGCTCCGTAGGATCCCTAATAAACTGTCCACAGATGTTTTTTTTCCCTCTGCTTTCCAGGGCATTTTTAAAATTTTGTATTGAGATATAATTTACATGCTATAAAACTGACTTGTTTTAAGTGTACACTTCAAGGATTTTTAGTAAATTTATTGAGTGGTGTAACCATCACTATAATTCAACTTTAGGCATTTCCATCACCTCAATGACATCTCTCTCTCATCCAATTGCAGTTAATCCCCGTTATCATCCCTGGCTCCTGGAAACAACTAATCTGCTTCCTGTGCCTATGGATTTGCCCATTCTGGACATTTCCTAAAAATGGAATCATACACTATGTGGTCTTTTGTGACTTGCTTCTTTTACTTATCATGATGTTTTCAAGGTTCCTCCATGTCGTAGTATGTATCAGGACCTCTTTATTTTTGATGTGTGAACAATGTTCCACTGTATGCACATACTACCACACTTTGTTTATTCATTCACCAGTTGATGGTTATTTATGTTTTTTTTTCTTCCATCTTTTGGCTACTGTGAATAGTAGTGCTATGAACACTGGTAGGCAAGTTTTTGTTTGCATACCTATTTTCAGTTCGTTTGATTATATACCTAGGAGTTGAATTGCTGGGTCATATAATAATTCTATGTTGAACTTTTTGAGTAACTGCTAAACTGTTTTCTACAGTGGCTGTACCATTTTACATTCCCACTAGCAATATATGAGAGTTCCAAATTCTCCACATCCTTGTCAATACTTCTTATTTTCTGTTTTAGTTTTCTTTAAAAAAATTACAGCTATCCTAGTGGGTCTGAAGTGATATCACATTCTGGTTTTGATTTGCATCTCTTTAATGACTAATGAAGTTGAATATATTTTTATGTGCTTATTAGCCATTTGTATATCTGATTTGGAGAAATATCTACTCATGTCCTTTGCTCATTTTAAATTCAGTTGTTTATCTTTTTGTTTTTGAGTTGTAAGAGTTCTTCTGGATACTAGACCCTTATCAGTATATGCTTTACAATCATTTTCTCCTGGTCTATGGCTTGTCTTTTAAACTTCTTAATAGTATCTTTTGAAGGGCAAAGGTTTTGAATTTTTATGAAGTCTAAATTGACCATCAACATAAGGGTTTAATTCTGGATTCTATATTCTGTTTCATTGATCTATATGTGTATCCTGATGCTGATACTATACTTGATAATTGCTTTATAATAAGTTTTGAAATTAGGAAGTGAATGTTATTCCACTTTCTTCTTATTTTTTAATACTTTTTTGGCTATTCTGGATCTTTGCATTTCCAGATAAATTTTAGGATCAACTTGTAAATTTCTGCCAAAAAAACCCTGCTGGAATTATTATTAAGGAATGTGTTTAAAATCCATGAACATGAAATGCCTATCTATTTATTTAGATCTTCTTTGTCTTTCCTCAGTAATATTGAGGAAAGCACACATCTTATATTCCTTTTGATAAATTTATTCCTAGGCATTTTATTTTTTTAATGCTATTATGAATAAAAAAATTTAATTTAATTTTTGAAATGGTCATACTGGTATATAGAAATACAATTGATTTTTAAAAAGAAATTTCTATTTTGGAATAACCTCAGATTTTTGGAAAGGTTGCAAAGATAGTATAGAGAGTTCTCACATTCTCCTCACCCAGTTTTTCTTACCATTAACATCTTATATTACCATGGTACATTTGAAAAAATAAGAAATCCACATTATTACATTACTATTAGCTAAATTCCAGACTTGGAGGTCACCATGTTTTCCTCACTAGTGTCCTCTTTCTGTTCCAGGATCCCTTCCAAAAAATGACATCACATTTAGTCACCATTTATCTGTAGTGTCCTCTCATCTGTGACAGCTCTCATTCTTTCCTTGTTTCTCATGACATTGGAAGTTTTGAAGTATAGGCCAGATATTTTGTAGAATGCTCTTTTATTTGGGTTTGTCTGATATTTTTATTATCATTAGATTGGAGTTATTGGTATGGGGAAGAATAATGCAAAGGTGAAGTGCCCTTCTCATCACTTCAGATCAGTGTTATATACTATCAACATAACTTATTAGTGGTGAGGTTAACCTTCATCATCTGGCCAAGATAGTGTTTTCTCGGTTTATGTAAAGTTGCCTCTCCTTCTATATATATTCTATTCATTGTAAGCAAGTCACTAAGTCCAGTCCATCTTTTAGTCAGGTTGTTTGTTTTCTTATTGTTAAGTTTTAACAGTTCTTTGTATATTTTGCTTAATAGTCTTTTAGCAGATGTGTCTTTTACAAATATTTTCTCCTAGTCTGTAGCTTGTCTTTTCATTATCTGAATTTAGCTTATCTCTTGCAGAGCAGACGTTTTTAATTTTAAGAATGTTTGCATCTATGTTCATGAGAATCTATGTTCATGAGAGACTGGTCTGTAGTTTTTGTTCGTTTTTCGTTTTTATTTTTGGATGGGGGACATCTTTGTCTGGTTTTGTATTAGGATAATGCTGGCTTCATAAAATGAGCAGGATAGTATTCTGTCTTCTATTTTCTGAAAGAGATTGTTTTCAATTGGTATTATGTTTAACTTAAATGTTTGGTAGAATTCCTGAGTGAAACCATCTGGCCTGGAGTTTTCTTTTTTGAAAAGTTTTTAACTACAAATTCAACTTCTTCAGTAGATGTTGGACTATTCAGGGTATCTACTTTCCCTAACTTAGGTGTTTTTTTTTCTTTTTTCTTTTTTTTTTATCATTTAAGGAATTGGTCCATGTCATCTAAATTATCAAATGTATGGACATAGACTGTTTGTAGCATTCCATATATTATTGTTTTAATGTCTGTGGGGCCAGTAATGATATATCTTGTTTTAGTCCTCATATTGGTATCTTGTGTCTCCTCTCTTTTGTCTTATTTCCTTACTTAGCCTGGCTAGGGTTTTTTTTTTTCAATTTTATTGATCTATTCAAATAATCAGATTTTAGTTTCATTGATTTTCTCTATTGCTTTCCTGTTTTCAGTTTTATTGATTTCTGCTCTAATTAAAATTGTTCTACCTGCAATTCCAAATTTTGATGTTTTATTTTCATTTTTGCATAGTTAAAAATATTTAATTTTTTTCCTTGACTCATTGTTCTTTAAATTTCATTATGTTATAATTAAATGCTTCACATGCTATTCTAAAAGAGATTTGTGATTTTCTGCTTCTGTCTGTCTGTCACCTTACTCAAAGTTTTGTATATTTTGTCTTTTAGTTTCTGGTAGAAGAACTCCTTTCAACATTTCTTTTAATGCAGGTCTCGTGGTAGTAAATTCTCTCAGCTTTTATTTGTCTGAAAAAGTCTTTATACTTCATATCCAAAGGATAACTGCTGTACATATTATTCTTGGTCGGTGTTTTCTTTCTTTTAATATTTTAAATATATCATTCCACTCTCTTCTTGCCCATCAGGTTTCTGCTGAGAAATCTGATGACAATCTGATTTTTTTTGTATGTTACTGTCTTTTTTCCCTTGTTGCCTTGAAAATTCTTTGTTTATCATTAAATTTTGACTGTTTTAATATAATGTGTCTGGGAGAAGGTCTTCTGTGTTGAGATAATTAGGTGTTTTGTTAGCTTCTTGTACTTGAATGTCCAATTCCTTCCCTAGATTTAAGAAGTTCTCATCAATTATTTCTTAGAATAAACTCTCTGTTCCCTTCTCCTTCTCTTCTTGTGGGATACCAATTGTCCTTATGTTGCCTTTTCTAGAGGAGTCAGATAGTTATAGAATTCTTTAATTTAAAAAAAATTAGTTTTCTTTCCTCTTGCACCTGAATCATTTTTAGATGTCTATCTTTGAGCTTGTTTATTCTCTCTTTCATATGATCTGCTCTATTTCCAGTTCTTTGGAATGCATTCTTATTTATTGAGTTCTTCAGCTCCAAGATTTCTGTTTGGATCTTTTTTATAGTTTCTTTCTTTCTTTTTAAAACTTACTTACTTACTTACTTACTTACTTATTTATTTATTTATCTATCTATTTATTTATTTATTTTAGCCGAGGTAACCCTTGGTTGACTTCACAGATTGCAAGGACCTCGTCAGCTTACAATCCCTTATTTTTTTTTAAGCCTACAGCACCTGGTCTTCCTAGGCAGTCTCCCATCCAAGTACTAACCACGCCCAACCCAGCTTAGCTTCCAAGATCAGACGAGATCGGGTTTGTTCAGGGTAGCATGGCCGTAGACCTTTTTTATAGTTTCTATCTCTTTGGTAACTTACTCCTTCTGTTCATTATTTTTATTCTTGAGCTCATTGAACTGCCTTTCTGAGTTTACTTGTATCTCATTGAATTTTTTCATGACTGCTATTTTGAATTCTCTATCATTTAGATCACAAAGGAGCATGCACCCTTACTACTTTTTCAATAGATTGGAATAGGCTTTTAGGGCTCCAAAGGACCTTCCTGGCAGCCAAGTGAGAGCACAGGAACAGTGGGCGTATTCTGCAGTTACTTACGTATTGCTTCCACACTGTTGAAATAGAAGTAGAAAAGAATATCCCCCAAATTCCACCCATTTTGAGGCGCTTAAGTCATAGTAATAACCATCCACATACCCCCCAAAAATGCAAAACAAAAATCTCCCCCCAAACTATGTCCTTAAATCTCATCCTCAAATATTAGTACAGTATACAACTTCAGCCTAAAGGATGCATTTTCCCAAAGCTGAATGATTGAGAATGAGATTTTACTCTGAAGGGTTCTTGTTATCACTCTTGGAATTGTAAAAATAAATAAATAAAATTAAATTTAAAAAAGAGCTAAGTCAGTTTGCATATAATACTTGGATGAAAAAGCCTTGGAAATTTAGTGTTTTAAAATGGAATGCCACCCTGCTTTTGGGGAATGACACTGTCTTGCATATACATGATCACACACCGCCAAAGAACCATGATGATTTTACATATTTGAGGTAAATAAGAGTTGCAGAAAGATCCCTACCTACTATAAATAAAAGTGGTCACATGGGTTATGGGTAGCTCAGAATAGAACAGGAAATGTGAATTCCAATGCACACTTGACACATTTGCGTTGGTCACCCCATTCCTCTCCCTGTAACATGACCTTGCACTAAACACATTTGCAATGCTGCTATCTGAGTAAAGAGTGCATCCCAGATGATTCCTGTAGACTCACTGTCTGGTGGGCCGCATACTACGCACACTGTCAATTTCAAATGACATACTGGCAAGGCATCTGAACTTCAAGCGTGGCCTGAGGGTTTATGAATGGGAAGTTGGTTTGGAGTTTACAGTTGGGAGGCTGAGAGTTGAAAAGGCAGAATGGTCACAGAATGGATCAGAGAATGATGAGACAATCTCAGTCTGGAGTATTTTAGTTGTATCTGGAGTATTTTAGGGAGAGTGTCTTGATAACAAAGGTGCACAGGGTGAATGAGGCAAGCAGGCAAACCTCCATTCCCGTCATGATGTTTAGTTAAGGTGGAACACATATTTCCACATCTAATTTTACTACCTCCCAAAATCCTACTGAAATTATTATAAAATGATATTTAGAAAGATTGGAAAAGCAGGAAAGGAGGCAACAAGTAAATTTTGAATACCGAAAAGCAGATGCATGAGTAGTAATTGACTTAGTAGACCCAAGGCCACAAACTAGGAATCCTAAGCCCTAAGCAGGAAAAGTCAAAAACCATCTTGATTTACCACTGTCCTGCAGCCCCCCGCCCCCAGAAGGATCTTAAAGGTCTGAAAAAGGTAATTCTGGAAGTGGAGGTGAAGGGGATGGGTGCCAAAATAATGAGGGTTGTTTAAAAACTGTTGAAGTAGATTCATTTCCAAATCCCCTCCTGCAGCTGATGCCTGACTGTACTGAGGGACTGGCCTTTCCCTGACCTGATAGATCTGGAGAATTGTTCCCTGGAGAGGGTAAAGCAGAGAGTCTCTAGACTGGGAGTCCCCAAACCCAACGGAAGGCTGGAGCATCATATTGAAAACAGAGGGGTTAAGTGGAGATATGTATCTTGAAAGCTATAAACTCCCAGGCTTCTCTGACTCTACCTGACCCTAAAATTCTGGCTGCTGCAAGAGTCTTTTGTGAGCCATTTGTCCAACCCAAGAGAAAAATATCTAAGGATATTGACAATGAAGGGTCCCTCAAAATGGTCCAGCTGGATAACTCTACAGTGAAGCTCATCTTTATACTATAAGATGGAGGAAAAGGAATAGGAGGAGACGCATCCAGTTAAAGATGTTTATTTTTAGAATGGGAAGGGAGAACTGAGCATGTTTGTTACTGCAGGGAAAGGGGCCAGTCAAAGAAGAGGGGCAGCTAGAGATTCTGGAGAGAGGAAGTAATTGATAGAATGAGGCACCTGGGGAGGCAGGATGGGATGGAATCTAGAGCATGAGTGGAAATAATAGCTTGAGGCAGAATGAAGAATACCTTTAGCCCCCACTGGGATAGGATGAGAAGAGATGAGATTTGGGTGAAGACAATTCAATCCATTATTGTTTGGCAACTGGTATATCCAAGGCATTCTGTTAGTTAGCATTCACTCATCCATCTATTCATTCATCCAACATTTTTTGGAGCAATGACTGTATTCCATGCCATTGAACACAAGAAGATGAATCAAACAATATCCCAGTCCCCCAGGAGCTCACAATCATGGAGTGAAAGCTGATCTACGACAATAGGACAATAAAGGCTGAGAAAACTGAGCGCAGTGGAGGCAAAACCACCCGGAAGTAAGCCAGGACACCTCCAGCTCCCATGCTGGCTGCCTGACTGGGTGCCCCTCCCCCTCCACTAAAAAGGGCCAGACCCTGCAGGAGAGCATGGGGCCTGCGTACCAGAGTCCAGCCCTGTCCCTCCCAAGGGCACTTTGAGCTGGGCACAGCATCTGGCCTGGGTGGAACCGATTTGGCGACTTCTACCAGGGCCGCCTCTGACTCAGCAAGGGTGCTGGGGAAGGGGCTGTGGGTCTCTTGGTTAGGTTAGCGGTACTGAGCTGTAGTGTTGCAGTGGATTAATAACAGGAGAGCGCTTGGCTATGCATCAGCATCTTTGCTTGGGAGTGCTTGAACTGGCTCCTGGTTTGTTAGTGAAAGTGGAACCGAGCCTTAATCAATTGCACTGAATTTAGAATATTCTGGATAAACTGAGAAGATGCCAAGAAACAATCCTCTCTCTATTAGGCTCTTCCATCCGAACCCTCCCCTACACACACACATACCCCAAGAGGAGCCTGGACACAGGACATTTTAGGAAGTCATGATTTTCAAAGCTAATTATGAAAACGTTTGTCATTGGAATCAGTGATGTGACAAATGGTGGGAAGACAACACTGACTAAAAATTTGCAGAAACACCTCCCAAACTGCAGTGTCATACCTCAGGATGATTTCTTTAAACTGGAGTCTGAGATAGAGACAGATAAAAATGGATTTATGCAGTATGAGGTGCTTGAAGCACTTACCATGAAAAATAATGATGTCCACCATTTCTTGCTGGATAGAAAGCCCCAAATGCTCTCTGATATCAACAGACTGGGGAAACACTGAGGAAATTCCCATATTAATCATCCAAGGTTTCCTTTTCTTTAATTATAAGCCCCTTGATACTATATGGAATAGAAGCTACTTTCTGACGATTCCATATGAGGAACCTAAGAGGAGAAGTAGTAGTAGTACAGGGGTCTGCAAGCCCTCAGATCCTAGACTACTTTGATGGCCACATGTGGCCCATGTATCTAAAGCACAGAGGAGAAATGGAGGACATCATATGGGAAATTGTTTACCCAGATGGAGTAAAATCTGAAGAAAGCCTCTTTTCACAAGTGTATGAATATCTAAGACAAGAACTAGCAAAGCAAAAATGTCAGCAGGTACATTTGTGCACACATGAGAGGGTGTCTACTTTGTCTAGTGATTGTTATTTAGAGCGTAGGACCACTATTGTTTATTGTTTATCATTGACTGTAGTCCCAAAAAAGCCTTGTGAAAATTTTATAAGCTATATAACAGCATAATAATGTAAAATAAGATTATATTTTACAAGCCATTTACTATGGCTTTATAATAATTGAATACTTATATTTTGAGGGACAGGTGAATTTACTACTTTCTAAAATTTATTAATACTTCGTTTTTATATAAAATGTAGTAGTGATACCCATATTTCTGCATTGCACTACACTTGTCTAAAGATGCCTAGAAATCTATAAAATTGGACTATATTTCTTAGAGTTAGTGTTTTATCCATAGATTAGTTTTGTAGGCCAAAAATATAGGTTACCATCACATACCAATGCCCCCATTTCTTGCATATAATGGCATAACCAGGAGTAGCAGTCACATTAAATAAATCAACAATTCTCTACAGTAAAACAAACAAACAACTGAGCACAGGGGGTTATGGGAGCACAGAACAAGGGAATTAAGAGTAAAGGGAATTAAGCTGGTATGAAAATGCCTATAGAACAATGCATAGACTGCTTTGTGGGTTCAAGGGCAGAGAGATCTCATCCAGCAGGGCTGATCTGCAATGGCTTCAACGTGCAGTGTTGGAGGTGGGTTGTGGGTGCCCACCAAGAGGTGGAAACAAATGCAAAGGTCCAGAGACAGGAAATTGCAAGACAACATGTTCAGGGAAAAGAGAGAGAGAGAGGTCCTGGTTAAACACAGAGTATGCCAAGGTCAGTAGTGGGAGGAGCAGTTAGAAAACAGGAATAGGATGAGATGCAAAAATGTCATTGAGGCACCATCACAAAATGCAACTGTGCTAAACTAATGGATTGTGTAAAAAACACCAGACTGGGAAATGAAAACTTGGTTTCATTCTAGGCCCAGCTCTGACACCAACTTGCTTTTGGTATGGTATGTGGTGACTCAGTTAATGTCTCTGAACATTGGTTTCTTCATCTGTCGACTGGTAGCAATGATACCTTCTCTGCCTATCTCATGGGGTTGCTGTGAGAAGCATATGAGTCTGTGCACATGAAGACATCTTTTAGCAAGTCTTTAAAGTGGTGGTGCACACAGGTAAAGGCTTGTTATTGAGGAAATACATGTCCCAGGAACACAGCATGAACTGAATAAGCGGGGGGAAAAATTTACTGAAATATTCTGCTATGAGAATCTAACAGGTTTCCAAAACTAGTTGTTAGGTAACATGGGGAATGAATGAACAAGCTCCTATCAATTTGGAACTTCTATACATCAAATTTATATACAATATAAATAGATTTGTACTGTATTGGCAGCCTACTAATAACTGTAAAACAGGAATTATTCTTTTAGAAATGTAACTGCTTAAGAGGACAGACAAAACCGAGTCTCCTATGTACTTCATTCATTGACTACTCTGCAGTACACAGTAACGGTGAGACAACTACAATTTCTGCCCTCAAAGCTACTGCCGTCAACCATGGGAGACAGACTTCAACAGACAATTGTAATACCAGGGGAGTATAAGCAGTCTGTGGGAGCTCAGAACTAGGGTACCTAAACCAGCCTTTTGCAGCAGAGATCATATTAATATGATGCAGTATTACTGCCTCATTTTTGAGACGAGGAAACAGACTTAGCAAGTGACAGAGCCAGTCCTATAATCCAGGTCTTTTAAATCTGGGTCCAGGACTTTTTCTACCTCACCAAAGCTGCCTCTTTTATTTTGTAAATATGTTAGGCCTAATGCATATGGCAGAAGATAAGTGATTTTATGGGTCCCTGCCAACCTTAGACTGCCTACTCCTTTCTAGTGATGGAAATGTTGTGGTTAGAGCACCTCCATGTGTCCAAAAAGTTATATTTCATATATAAAATAATAATAGCAGTAAAGGTCTTCAACTTTTAAGTTCCTTTTGAAAGTTCTTCAAGATGTCAGGAGTGTATATGTGTGTATGCACATGTGCCCTCGTGGTGTGCGGGTGCGTGTGGCATGCACACTTGCATACATATCTGGAGTTGTGAGAGTGTTGGAAAACATTAGCTCCTACATTTTCAACAAGTCTAGGTAGAGAGAAAATGGAAAGTGAATCTCCTTCTCACCAAAAAAAAAAAAAGGAACTTACTGAAGAAAACAGGTGAAAATAACCAATGACAAAAAGAAAGAGTTCTCAGAAGATACCAGGAAACTGGTGTCTTCTGGCCATGTTTACTACTTTATTGGCAGTTCCATCAAAAGTATATGTCGTTTATGATACATCTGATAAGAAGTTAATATCCAAAATACATAAAGAACTCATACAACTCAACAACAACAAAAAACAAACAATCCAATTAAAAAATGGGCAGAAGACATGAACAGAAATTTTTCCAAAGAAGAAATACAGATGGCCAATAGACATATGAAAACATACTCAAGGTCACTAATCATCAGAGAAATGCAACTTAAAACCACAATGAGATATCACCTCACACCTGTCAGAATGGCCATCAATAAATCAAAGAACAAGTGTTGGCGAGGATGTGGAGAAAAGGAAACTCATACACTGTTGGTAGGATTGCGAATTGGCACAGCTGCTATGGAAAACAGTCTGGATATTTCTAAAAAAATTAAAAATGGATATACATTTTGACCAGAAATTGCGCTTCTGGATATTTATCCAAAGAAAATGAAAACAATAATTTGTAAAGATCTATGCAGCCCTATGTTCATCGCAGCACAATTTAAATAGCAAAGATATGGAAGCAGCCTAAACACTCATCAACACAAGATTGGATAAAGAAGTTATGGTTCATATATACAATGGTCTATTACTCAGCCATTAAAAAAATGAAATCCTATGATTTGCAACAACATGTATGGATCTACAGTTTATAATGCTGAGTGAAATAAGTCAGAGAAAGATAAATACCCTGTGATTTCACTTATATGTGGAATCTAAAGAACAAAAAGAACAAACCAATCAAACATGGACTCACAAATATAGAGGACAATATGCTGACAGACAGAGGGGAGGAGGTGTTGGGGGGCTGAGAGAATGGGGTGAAGGGTTAAAGAAGTACAAATTAGTAGTTGATAGATGATCAGGGGGATGGGGAGCACAGCATAGGGAATGCAGTCCCCAGTAAGGTAATGCTAGGTGGAGAGCCAGAGGAGAGAAAGAGGAATTAGGAGGATCATTTTATAAACTATATAAATGTCTAACCAATGTACTGTATACTTGAAACTAATAATAAAATTTAAAAAAATATGTAGGGACAGTTGGGGGAATAAGCCAAAACCCTCAGAGTAGGCTGACAGTTTGATAGTTACTCACAAAGTTCGACAGAGTCATTTCTTGAATGGAATACTTCAGCAGCTTTCTAACTCCACTCTCAACCCTCTCTATTCTGTTCTCTACAGAGCTGCCAAATGATCTTTCTGGAAACCAATCAGGTCATTTCACCCTGAGCTTAACGACCATATTGGGCTTGCTAATCAACAGAGAAATGCAAATTAAAACCACAATGAGTTATCACCCCACACCTGTCAGATTGTTTATAATCAATAAATCAAAGAGCAGCCTACAAGGTATTCCAAAACCTGAGCATAGCATACCAGATCTTCTGTGTCCTGGCTGCTGCCTGCCTCTTCTCCAGCGACATCAACCATCACCCCCATATTGGCACCCTACTCTACAGCCATCCATAATGAACTAATTGCAAGTTCCTCCAAATTCCTTAGCCTCTAATCATGCTACAGATCCCTTAACATGCACATGCACACACACACACACACACACGCGTGCGCGTGCGCACACATATGCACGCACTCTTGTCCTCAAGCAGAAAGCCCGATGAATGTAAGGTTGGTTTAACATATGAAAATCAATTCCTGTAATACACCACATGAACAGAATGCAGGGGCTGGGGAACCTCATGATCATCTCATAGGTGTAGAGAGGGAAGGGAAGCATCTGACAAAAGCCAACACCCTTTCAGGAAAAGAAATTCAACAGAATAGGAATAGAAGGGGTCTTCCTCAACCAGGTAAAGAGCACCTATGAAAAACTCACAGATAACATCATCCATAGTGGTGAAACACTGGGTGCTCTTCCCCTAGCACGAGGATATCTGTCCTTGACACTCCTGTGCAACGCTATACTCAAACTTCTAGTCAGGGCAAATAAATAAAAGGCATCCTGATTAAAAAGGAACAAGTCAAACTATCTCTATTTAGAGATGATCTCCATATATCTACAGCTATCTATACCTAGATCTATAAATATAGCTATACCTATATCTATCTATCTCTATCTATATCACTGAAGAACACTCACCCCCCCAAAAAAAACCCCACAACAACCGACTTGAACATGCAATAAACGAGCTCAGCAAAGTCGTGGGATCCCAGATCAAAGTGCAGCAATTGGTTGTATTTTTATACACTACCGACGAACAGTTCAAGGATGAGGAGAAAATAATTCCTTTTTCGGGATCATTGAAAAGAATAAAATACTGAGGGATAAATTTAACAAAAGATGTGCAAGACCTGCGAAGACTCTAAATACTGCAAAACATTGCTGAAGGAGATTAAAGAGGACATAAATCAACAGAAAGCCACCTCGTGTTAGTGGATTGAACATTTGCTACTTTTAAGGTGGTCATAATACCCAGGCAACGTACAGCTTCAATGCCGTGCCTGTTACAATCCAACCTGGCTTCTTTGTAAGAATCGACAAGCCGAT
Source organism: Pteropus alecto (assembly GCF_000325575.1). Classification (NCBI taxonomy): domain Eukaryota; kingdom Metazoa; phylum Chordata; class Mammalia; order Chiroptera; family Pteropodidae; genus Pteropus; species Pteropus alecto. Next base: position 276,308 of record NW_006431396.1, on the reverse strand, counting down.
CCTAAAATTCACATGGAAATGCAAGGGGTGCAGATAAGGCAAAACGATACTGAAAAGAAGAACAAAGTTGGAGGACGCACACTTCCCAATTGCCGAACTTACCGCAAAGCTACAGCAATCCTAAAAAGTGTGGTACTGGTAGAATGATAGACATATAGGCCACTGTTTTAGAATTTGGAGTCAGAAATTAACCCATATATCTACAAATAGCAGATTTTCAAGAAGGGTGCCGACACCATTCCAGGGATGCATGAACAATCTCTTCAGCAAATGGTGCTGAGACAACTGGATATCCACAGACATAAAAATGAATATGGACCCCAGTCTCACACCATGTACAAATACTGAGTCTGGCACAGACCACAGACCGAAATATCAAGGGCTGAAGCTATAAAACTCTTGGAATACAACTTAGGCGCAAATCCCCACAGCCTTGGCTTAGGCGACAGTTACAAAACACGAGAGCAAAAGCACAGCCACAAAAGGCGAAGGAGAAAAATAACTATGTCCTCCAAATAAAACACTTTTGTGCATCAAAGGCCTCTATCGAGAAAGTGAAAGGACGGCCCACAGGATGGAGAAACATTTGCAAACCACATGTTCATAAATCTGATGACGGTGTATTTTCCAGAATGCATAAAGAACTCTTACAACTCAATGACAGAAAGACAAGCAACCCAGTTTAACAAAAAGAAGGGCAAAGGACTTGAATGGACATGCCTCCAAAATAGATGTGCAAACGGCCAAGAGGCGTGTGAAAAGATGCTCAACGTCATTAGCCATTAGGGAAATGGAAATCAAAATCACCCTGAGGTACCACTTCCCACCCAGTGGGGTGGCTATTATAAGCAAAGCAAAGCAACACGAAAGGAGAAGAACAAGTTTTGGCGAGGGCGTGGAGAAATTGGGATTCCCGTACACTGTCGTTGGGAATGCAGAAAGGTACCCGCCACCGTGGAAATCGGTTGACCTGGCAATGCCACTCCTAGATACGCACCCAAGAGAACTGAAAACAGACCTCGAAACAGAGCACTTCACAGGAATGTTCACTGCAGCGTTATTCACAACCGCCCAAAGGCGAGAATTACCCAAACGTCCATCAACTGAGGAAAAGAAGCACAGCATGTCGTCTGGTCATACCAGAGAATATTATTTAGCCAGGAAAAGGAATGAAGTGCTGATTCGTGGTAACCCGCAGACGCACCCCAGTGAGAGCATTATGCCAAGTGAAAGCACGCAGACACAGACGGCCACCTACCTATTGCATGATTCGATCTCTAGGAAGTCTCCACAGAGGCAAACCTCTGTGGACCGCGAGCAGGTTAGCGGCTGCCTGGGGTCTACGGGTGGGGGAGGGGACGGAGCCTTGGCGGGAAAGGAGGGGCAGCGACCGCCTGCCGGGACCGGGACTTCTTTTTCTGTGGTGGTGCCGGCATTGTGGAACCAAAGAGCCGTGGCGGCCCTCCAACACCGGCAGTGTACAAGTGGTGCCCCGGGATCAGACACGGTCGTTGCCTTTTTTGTTCATGCTCATCTAGTGGACAGCGAGCTCACCATCAAACACAGGGGCCCGTGAGCAGGGTGAGCAGGCTGCTGGCGGAGCCATTTCTTTGCACACTCAGGCTGCGCGGG
>NW_006431396.1:265632-273856 GCF_000325575.1 Pteropus alecto | reverse complement strand
ATAGTATCGGTCTCTCATGGTGACAGTGCAGGGGGTGGCCCTGGGTGGGAGAGGCGGGCTGCGGTGGCGGTGAGGCGGCGTGACGGACAGCGCCCCCATTGCCTCTGAGCAGCTCAGAGCCCGGCAAAGTCCCCGGAAGGATGGTGCTCATTGGGAGGAGTGCAAGTCCGTGACCGCGGCGTCGAGATCGGGTGAACGTGCAATGGCAACCGGGGCCCCGCGTGGTGGAGGGGTGGACAGAGCGGCTGGCATGGACTAAAATGGGGGGCCGCAGCTTTGGCCAGAAGGTCGAGGAGCGATGGGGGCAGGGACAATCAAGAAAGATGCAGAGTCGGAATGAAGGTCACGTGGGACCACGGTTTCTTTTCGGACCCCACTCTATGAATTTAAGACATGGATAGATGTAAGTATCCCCCAACACATTCGGGACATGGGACGGCTCCATGAAACCCAGGAAAGTCCCTGTTCTGGTACTGCTGTCCCTTTTGAGTTGTGATTTTTAAAATTTTATTTTAGTATTAGTTTTAGGTATGCAGTACATTGGTTAGACATTTATATAGTTTATGAAACGATCCCCCTGATTGCTCTTTCTCTCCTCGGGCTCTCCACCTAGCCGTTACATTACTGCTGACTGCATTCCCTATGCCGTGCTCCCCATCCCCATGACCATCTATCAATTCCTAATTAGTGATATCTTATTGTGGCTTTAATTTGCAATTACTTAATGACTAAAGATGTTGAGCACATTTTTGATTTACAAGTAAAGTGATTAAAATCTCTACCATGATTGTAATTTTTATGATATGTAAATAACCATTTCAGCTTTCTTATGCTTTCTTTTTGTGTGTCTATATTTTATACGTCCTCTTACTTTCAAGCTTACTGTCTCTTTATATTTTAAGATCATCTATATTGTAAATTGTATTTTATTGCGATAACACTTAAAATGACATCTATCCTCTTAATAATTTTTTTAGAGTCTCGCTTTTGTATACAGTGTGATTATCAGATTAGTCTGCTCTGTTGCCAATATTTTAAAGATGTTGGAATCAAGTTTTAGTTGGAATTCAAGCTCAAAATACTTTTTGCCTCCTTTTCCCCAACAGTCTTGGCATATGCAAGGTTTCCACAAGCTCTTGTACTAGGAGTTGGGAGCTCAACATCTAGTTACCCATACACACACACACACACACACACACACATATACATACACATACATATAATGTATATACACTTATATAATAATTTATGGAACTTAAAAATCCTAATTAAGATCCTGAGATTTTTTTAAATTAACAGTATTTTTCCAGGCCTACCTAGGATTCAAGATCCAAAGATAAAGGTGAGAATTCTTTAAGAAGTCCAAGAATTTGCTTCCTCTTATAGCAACTTTCTCAAGGTTTACAGACCATCAGATTGATATAGTTATAAATGGAGGCTTAGACTATCAATTTCTCTGCTGAATATTCACTGAGTAGGGTATATGTGCACATCTTAGATTTCCCTATCTTTTTCTTTCTTTCTTTTTTTTTTTTTGGTTTGCATGTTGCATTTTAACAGCCATATAAGTAACCAGAAAATTAAATAGATCTTTTATCTAATATGTATTTTTTCTTTTTTTTTTATTGAATGTATTGGGGTGACGTTCATTAATAAAATTATTTAAGTTTCACGTGTACAATGATATAATTATATAATTTCATAATACAACCAAAGTCTCTCTCTCTTCTCTGACTTTGCCCCCAACCTTCACAGATCATACTTAATTTAATGTTACAGGCTATTTTTACTCGGGGTTTTTCCTTAGTACCTAGCTTATACTTAACATTTTTAGTTAACACTCGTCTCTGTCATAATCTTAGTCATATTATAATGAGGAACTAATAATCTATACATATACAAACAATTTATTAGTTTTTATTTTATAAAAAAGATTTTCACACACAACAATTCAAACTCAAGTAATAATTGTATGGATCCCTTGAACTGGAGGTGAGTTCTTGGATATTCTCTGCATATATGTTCCTTCTACAGATACTGGTTTGCCTTCATTAGCTGAAATGCTACAAAATTAGGCTATAGACAAGAATTTTGGATTGTACTTTAAGACTATCTCACGGTATATTATGTAGATGAGATTAGAGCAAGCAGAGAAGCATACTATTCCTATTTTTTTTCACTACAATGTTAATTCCTAATTGACCTCATTTCTCTAGTAAAAGCCAATACTACAAATTAGTTCAGCGAATAACACCTACTTAGGCTTTGTTAATCCTTCAGATGATCAGTTGAAATGATTCATTTTGAATAACTGAGAAATAGTATTTAAACTTTTTAAAAAAGTTTTCAGTTTCAGTTGACATACAATATTATATTAGTTTCAGGTATACAATATAGTGATTAAACATTTATATAACTTACGAAGTGATCATCTTGATACTACACATCTGGCATCATACATAGTTATTACAATATTGTTGACTATATTTCCTATGCTGTACTTTACATCCCCGTGACTAGAGAAAAGTCTTATCTTTGTTCTTTTCCTCTGGGTATGGATCTCTCTCTGTCTCTCTCTGTCTCTGTCTGTCTGTCTGTCTGTCTCTCTGTCTCTCTCTCGCTCCCTCCCCATCTCCTATTCCTTTATGGAAAATGAAAGTCTTTAGTGAGTTTGAGGCTAGTAATTCTGAAATCCAGTGCCATTGTGAGCTGGATGCAGGCAAGTGAGGAAGCACAGCACCAAATCAATTCTGGGACAATTTCTGAGCTGCGCAGGCTTGCATTTTCTATTAGTGCTGATTTGCTTGTGTCTGGCAGTTGTGCTGGAAGCAGCCTTAGAATTTTCAGGTGAGTTGATAATTTATGATGCTCTCTTTTCTTTTGACACTAGGACAGGCTCCATCCCTACCCATCTCACATTTAGTTCACTTAGTTATTACTATTATTAGTTATTATATTTAGTTATTTAGGAGTTATTTATTAATATTGTGGAACTATCATAGAAAACATCTGTGAGTTGATATATCCTAACATCATCTGATCAGCACTACTGAAGAGGAAGGAGGCTGCACTGAGCCAAAGTATTCTTAGAGCACAGACAATGGATCTAAATTTGGAGTGAAAGGTAAGGGAGAATAAGAAAATTCATATGAGAAGAGGATAGGAGAGGAGATATAATATCTTTTTATTATAAACCCAAGAGATTCACTTGAAAAAAAACCTCATTTTTCCCAAGCATTTCTTGTTATTCTGAGGACACGGGAGTTCATTTGTAAGAGGAAGGTGTATGGTATTCGAGAACTGGTAAAGCAAGAAAAAGAAGTCAAGAATAAACAGCCTATGAGGTCTTCTGAGAGAGATATCAAATAATCTTTTTCCCCAGTGGTTAAAGTATTGTTTGGTTTTTATAAATGTTTAGAGGCAGGTCTCTTCCTATTGATACTGAAAACATCCCCAGAGCCCAGGACACAGAAAAATATTTCAGAGAAATTAATGGATTCATGACCAAATACTTTCCTAGAGAACAGAAAGATGGAGTCTTCACCAGCAGAGCCAAGTAGATCTTCAACACAATTACCTTAATGATTTAGTCCAAACGTCTTGTCAGTGGAAGACAAATTGGCAGACTTTATCTGATGTAGAGGATTGTATGCCTATATTAACAAAATCTACTACAAATCTATCTTTCCAGTTGGTGGTTTATATAGCCACAGCTCTTAACAGTCCTTCCCTCTGCTTCCCTCCAGAGGACTCTTGGGGACATTACATAAAGTGACACTGGTGAACATCCCTGGCCTGGGTGTCAGGAAAATGTATTCTTTCTTTATTGTATAGATAGGAAAATTACGGTTGAATGAAAGGCAGATACTTGACTGTGGGAACAAGTAAGTGGAAAAGCCAAATTCACTCTTTTGAACAATAAGATGATTTGGATTATCCACAGCATCACTAGAGATTATGAGACCATTGAACTGTTAACTGTTTTTCAGTTCATTCTGAAGCAAGAATTAATGTTGGAAACTTATAGTTCCTGTTAATTGAGTCAATAGTTTAAATGCCAAAATTAATACTATTACCCTTTGTGTTTTGTTTCATTTTTAAGTATGACATTTTTGTTATTGAAGGTTTCACAAAGTTCTTGTTTCGACTCTAGAAAATATGATAATACCCAAAGCCACTAGGGTCCGCAACCAAACACACACCATTATTATTCCCTTTTTATAGAAAAAGGACTTCAGACACAGAGAGGTTAAGTAGTTGAGGGAGGAAGTAAGGTGGAGGTCAATGCTTGAGGTCTAGTACCAAGTAGCATATATGAGGAAAGGAAATCAGGGTGTAGCAAATAACAGATGAGTCGAGGGGTCTTCACCTAAGAAGTTTAGAAAGAAATAGTTCAGGAGGTGGAAGGCACAAAGGATGGAGTTTACCAGTTCGGGACAGAAGATATGAGGACCTGAGGCCTGTTGTCTCTTCTGACTAGGGAGATGTTTACATTTTACAAGTGCAAGATTGCTAGCTTCCATGGCTGCACTGGACTCCACCTTCCCCATCCAGGCTTTATCTGCTGGACAGGTCATTGATGAACTCTGTCCCAGATTTTCTCAGTGAAAGGCTACATTATAATCTGGAGCAGATTTTGTTAGGTCATAGGCTAAAATCTTTCCTACTAGATCATACATCACCTGAAACTGATATAAAATAATATTGAATGTTAACTCTAATTGAAAAATAATTTTTTAAAAAATTGGCTTTAACAGCAAGGGATTTCTAGGATCCCTACGTTATATACTCTGATCCTTATCAGAGTATATATGTTCTGCTCATTTGAATACACTGGTGTAGAGTGTAACATGGAATTAAAATAAGTTAAATGTACCAATAAAAGTTGAAGATGAGTAGTCATGCGTGAATCCAAGGGCAGTAGGTCAGCGTAGACTTTCAAGTCAAATATGCCTAGATTTCAGACCTGGCTGCATAACATTTATTTTTCTCTCATCACTTTCACCCTTTGGTTGATTCTCTGTACTCTAGAAGCATTTGTTATGCTAGCCCTCTTCATAATTTATAATTTTCTGTAATGATGACTTATTTTTTTTTGTTTATGATGGTTTAATCTATAATAGTCTTATTTTTTTCCTTCTCTATCTAATCCATTTACTTCTTAGTTTCTTAACTACTAATTTGGTCATTTTTAATTTGTGCATTCTTATGCACATGTCTTTCATCAGCTCAGTAACCTTTTATTTCCAACTTTAAATTTGATTATTCTTTCTGCTTGTTTAATGGTAGGCTATTCCTGAGGAACGTCAAATATCAACATGTTTTGATCAATGTCAAATATAAACAGCTTTCCATTGTCTGTCAAATATTTTCTAGTTCATCTTCATTAACAATTTGATTTTATACACAAGTACATTATCGTTAAATTATTTAATATCCAATTTTTTTCATCCCTAAAGTAATTATACCAAACTTACTCATGCATCTCCTTTTCACCTAACTTTGTTCTCTCCTTATGATGTCCTAGTACTGTTCCAAACAGGTCTCTTTTACAAAACAACCTCAGAAATTTATTCTGTATTTTGTAGATTATTTTAAAGATATTCTCTAACTCACTTTTTGAGTTAACTCACCATTCTTCCATTTACTTGTTTTTGTTATTTCTTTTTACTTAAGCTTCAATTAGTTTTTTTATCTCTTTGCTTTTTTAGAATATTGAGATTTCTCCAGATTGTCTTTAGTTACAGTGAGTTAATTACCTTTAGTTCTATGTCTATATCTACTTGTGTTTTACTGTACTCTCCCTTTGATATTTACAATAATATTTTACCTTAAATAGAATTCTAGGTGTTTTCACTTAATAGTACTCTATAGTACTGATGTGGCTGCTTTATCCTCTCCCTTGTGCCAGATTCTCTGGCATTACTAGAATAGCCAGCTACCTGGTGACAAGTTGATTACATTGCGACACTTCTATCAGGGAAGGGGCAGTGTTTTATCATGACTGGAATAGACACTTATTCAGGATATGAATTTTCCTTCTCTGCATACAATGCTTCTGCCCAACTTACCATCCATGGACTTACAGAATGCCTTATCCATCATCATGGTGTTCCACACAACACTGCTTCTGATGAAGGAACTCACATCACAGCAAATGGAGTGCAGCAATCGGTCCATGCTCATGGAATTCACTGGTCTTACCATGTTTCCCATCATCCTGAAACAGCTGGCTTGTTAGAACACTGGAATGGCTTTCTGAAGATTCAGTTATAGTGCTAGCTAGGTGGCAATACATTCTAAGACTGGGGCAAGGTTCTCCAGAAGGGTGTTTCTCCAATAGCCAGGGTTTATGAGTCCAGGAATTGCAGGGTGGAAATGGGAGTAGCACCACTCACTATTACCTTTAGTGACCCTCTAGCAAAGTTTTGCTTCCTGTCTCTGCAACCTTATGCTCTGCTGGCCTAAAAATCTTAGTCCCATAGGGAGGAATGCTTCTACCAGGAGACACAACTATGATTCCATTAAACCGGAATTTAAGACTGCCACTTGGACACTTTGGGCTCCCCATGCCTGTGAATCAATAGGTAAAGGGAGTTACTGTGCTGGCTGGGGTAATTGATCTTAACTACAAAGGGGAAGTTGGACTGTTACTCCATAGCAGGTAATGGAGGCAAGGACTACTATGTCTGGAGTATAGAAGTTCCCTTAGGGTTATTATTACTTACTATGTTCTGTGGTTAAAGCCAATGGAAAACTACAATAACTCAATTTAGGTAGGACTATGAATGTCCTGTACCCTTAAGGAATGAAGTTTGGGTCACCCACAAGCTAAAGATCTACAACCAGTTGAGGTACTTGCTGAAGTCAAATGAAATACAGAACAGATAGTAAAAGAAGGTAATTATGAATACCAGCTATTACCATGTGACCAGTTACAGAAATAAGGAATGTAATTTTCATGAATATTTCTTCTTTATTTTGTTATCACTGTTTGTGAGTGTGTTTGTATGTATAAAATATGTTTTCTCCCCTCTCTTATCCTCCTATCACATAACATAAAATAAATTGACTTTATATCATAGTATTTAAGTATTGTTAACTTTACATCATGGTATTTAAGTTTCCAGATATCAAAAATAACAGTAAACATTACTCAAAGATTTCGTATCCTCTACTGGGGAAAGGGTTATTGCGTTTTTGGTTGTACACAGGATAGTTGTATCATGTTAGGCATACATAAGACCTTGTTATTTTCTTTTTCAGGAGTTTAAGTATGTTTTAAGGAGATGTGTCTGGGTCCCAAGTTGATAAAGGGTGTACTTCTGATGGTTACTTTTATGTGTCACCTTGGCTAGGCCACAGTACCCAGATATTTGGTCAAACATTATTCTATATGTTTCTGTGAGGGTACTTTTTAGTTGAGATTAACATTTAAATCAGTGGACTTTGAATAAAGCAGATTACCCTCCAAATGTTGGTGAGCCTCATCAAAACAATTAAAAGCCTTAATAGAAAAAAACTGACCACCTTAGAAGAAGAAGGAATGTGGCCTGAAGATGCCTCTAGATTCCAACTGCACCGCTTTTCTGGGTCTCTAACCTGCTGGCCTACCCTGCAGATGCTGGAATTTCAAAGCTTCCAATCACATGAGCCATTTCCTTAAAATTCTCTCTCTCTCTCTTCTCTCTACTGTATATATTTATAGATATGCTTATGTCTACATATCTGTCTACATCTCTATCTCTGTATATCTCTATATCTATGTATATGTCTATCTCTATCTATCTCTCTATCATCTATCTAACTACATATCTATCTATAGAGAGAGAGGGAGACAGAGAGATATTATGATTGTTTTGTTTCTCTGGAGAACTCTGATTAATACTGCTTTTATACACAATACCAGGCTCTCTGGTAATCCCTGCCCCCACCTCATCGATGCAATGAGTTTAGACCAGAGGCCTAAGGAGGACTTTTTAAAGCCCAAATGCCTGGTTCCTTGCGATTCTCCATGCAAGTAGCAGGGACTGAAGACAAACATCCATCAAACACCCTCTGGACCCTTCCTAGGTTCATTCTCCCAGCGCGTTGGACAGTGCAGCTCTTTTCTGGCTGTGAGGATGGCAACCCCATCCCTTCTACCTCCAGGCAGGCCCTTCTCTCCTTGGAGGAGAGGGTGGTGGCAGACACGCAAGCCTCGAGCGCAGCGCAGACTACACTT
>NW_006431396.1:254474-260237 GCF_000325575.1 Pteropus alecto | reverse complement strand
TATCTGCGTCCCTTGCATTTCCATGTGAATTTTAGGATCGGCTTGTCGATTCTTACAAAGAAGCCAGGTTGGATTGTAACAGGCACGGCATTGAAGCTGTACGTTGCCTGGGTATTATGACCACCTTAAAAGTAGCAAATGTTCAATCCACTAACACGAGGTGGCTTTCTGTTGATTTATGTCCTCTTTAATCTCCTTCAGCAATGTTTTGCAGTATTTAGAGTCTTCGCAGGTCTTGCACATCTTTTGTTAAATTTATCCCTCAGTATTTTATTCTTTTCAATGATCCCGAAAAAGGAATTATTTTCTCCTCATCCTTGAACTGTTCGTCGGTAGTGTATAAAAATACAACCAATTGCTGCACTTTGATCTGGGATCCCACGACTTTGCTGAGCTCGTTTATTGCATGTTCAAGTCGGTTGTTGTGGGGTTTTTTTTGGGGGGGTGAGTGTTCTTCAGTGATATAGATAGAGATAGATAGATATAGGTATAGCTATATTTATAGATCTAGGTATAGATAGCTGTAGATATATGGAGATCATCTCTAAATAGAGATAGTTTGACTTGTTCCTTTTTAATCAGGATGCCTTTTATTTATTTGCCTGACTAGAAGTTTGAGTATAGCGTTGCACAGGAGTGTCAAGGACAGATATCCTCGTGCTAGGGGGAGAGCACCCAGTGTTTCACCACTATGGATGATGTTATCTGTGGGTTTTTCATAGATGCTCTTTACCTGGTTGAGGAAGACCCCTGCTATTCTTATTCTGTTGAATTTCTTTTCCTGAAAGGGTATTGGCTTTTGTCAGATGCTTCCCTTCCCTCTCTACACCTATGAGATGATTATGAGGTTCCCCAGCCCCTGCATTCTGTTCATGTGGTGTATTACAGGAATTGATTTTCATATGTTAAACCAACCTTACATTCATCGGGCTTTCTGCTTGAGGACAAGAGTGCGTGCATATGTGTGCGCGCGTGTGTGTGTGTGCGTGCGTGTGCATGTTAAGGGATCTGTAGCATGATTAGAGGCTAAGGAATTTGGAGGAACCTGCAATTAGTTCATTATGGATGGCTGTAGAGTCGGGTGCCAATGTCGGTGTGGTGGTTGATGTGGCTGGGGAAGAGGCAGGCAGCAGCCAGGACACAGAAGATCTGGTATGCTATGCTCAGGTTTTCAAATACCTTATAGGCCGCTGTGAGCCCACTGTGGTTGTTGAGCTCAGTATTGAAATGATCTGATCTGTTTCCAGAAAGATCATTTTGGCAGCATTGTATAGAACAGACTAGAGAGGATTGGGATTGGAATTAGAAAGCTCCTTCAGCATCCTATTCTAAGAATTATAGCTATCCGAACTTAGATGATGGCATTGGCAGATAACACCAGGGGACAGACTCAATTAAAAAAATAATTTAAAGTACTAAAATGATACATGATAGGTACTTGCTACGTATTTGTGATTCTGTTGAACATACCTGAAAATCTGGAATTTGTTTATTTATTCCTTCAACAAATCTTTATTGAGTGCCTGGGACTGTGGTAGGCATTGAGGAAATACCAATGAGCAATATAGATCAGGTCCCTGACTGCAGTTTCGTGGAAGATACAGACAAGGGACATTCTACTGTGATAAGTGCTATAAGACGAGAAGTTCGAGTTGCTAGAGGAACACTTAGGAGGAAAAACTTATACAGACTAGGGGTTTCGGGATATATTCCTGGAGAAAATGGTGTCCAAACTGAAACTGGAAGGATGAGTAGAAGTTAGCTACGTGAAAAAGAAGGGAATTAGTTGGAGGAGGGGGAGTGGAAAGGCTCTGGCATGACTCCCCAAATGCAGGTTGAAGCGACTACAGACTTTGGAGCTGTTACTGGAGATATGGGCTGAAGGAGAAGGTCCAGTTATTGGTGGAAAGATGAGTTCAGTTTGTAGTATGTGAGATTTGAAATGCCTGTGGGATATCCAGATGGAGATGATGGCTAAATGTCTTGTGAGTTCAAGAATGAGGTCGGGGCTGGTTATATAGATTTGAGGATCATTAGGCTAGTTCTTGAGGACTTGGATGTAGTGAGATCATGCAGGGATTGTACATAGAGAGAACATAGATGGGGACCAAGGACAACTTCTTTTATGGGACAGGAAAAATAAGAAAATTCTTAGTAGGAACCTGGAGGAGTTTCCGCACAGAAAGAGAGAGCTGGGAGAGAATCAGACCAGAAAGAGAAAGGAGTGAGCAATCAGAAGGAAGACAGCTGGAGAACAGAGCAAGAAGTGACAAACTCAAGAACAATTGCTGAGTTCCAGAATGATAAGCATTATAACATACTCACTGAATTGGGCAATGAGAGTTTTGCCGAGGGCCTTGGCAAGAGCAATTTCAGTGGAGGGGTTGGAGGCAGCAACCAGACCGGTCTTGTAGTAATGGGGAGTTCTGAGACATAGCCTCCCAATATCTGGCAGCATGATAAATGTCCGTATTAGACAGAATTAGTTGAGTACATCACGCTCAACCAAAGTTTTCTGCATGCCTAGTAGATTCTCACAGTGGGATAAGAGTGGGTCTTGTGGCAGCAAAATATCCTACTTTTCTTTCATCTGAGAATGTCTTGATTTCCCCTGAATTTCTGAAGGATAATTTCACTTTGTAGAGGATTCTGGTTCTTTTTCTTTTATCACTTGAGAAGTGTTGTGCCACACCTTTCTAGCCCTCATGGTTTCTGATGAGAAATCCATTGTCATTCTATTTGCTTTTCTCATACAGGTAAGGTGTGTTGTTTCTCTCTTACTGCTTTCAAGATTTTTCTCTAGGTCTTTAGTTTTCATAAGTTTGACTGTGATGTATGTTTGTGTGGTTTTTTTTTTTTTAGGTTTATTCTATTTTGGGTTCACTCAACTTCTTAAATCTGTAGGTTTATGTCTTTTGCTACACTTGGAAATATATCAGCCATTATTTCTTTGAATATTTTTTCAGCCCCACCCTCTTCTCCTCTGGCATGCCAATGAAACACATGGTGGCTCTTTTGTTATACTCCCGCAGGTCCCCGAGGCTCAGTTCATTTTTTCCCCACTCATTTGGGTTCAGGCAACATGTTCTGACCAGCCCTCTATGGTTTGTGGTTTAATATCAGTTCCATTTTCAAAGAATGCCATGCTATTGGGTCTGGTTAAGCATGATCAGCAGTCTGAGAGCTGGCGAGGTTTATCCTTTAGTTCAGTCCTTAAAGTCTTTCATATGTTGTATAGGATCACATACATGAATACACAGCTTGGCGGAGAGCCTAGAAAAATTTCATGGGTTTACTTTCCTGAGCTCTTTCCTTTCTGCAGTCTTTCCAGTATTTTTGGTTCCCTAAGCTTCCCCTTTTTAATCTTGTAGGCAAAAAGCTGTGGTTTTAGTTAACTCTTCTCTGCCACACATTTCCTGTGCCTTTGCCTTCTTCTGGTGTCATACCAATGGGAAAACCAAGAAGGGAAACAAGTCATGTGCATCTGTCTCCACCCTCCAGGAACTACAGTACATAGAGAGAGGAAGGTTATCTTCTTTCAGAGTTATAGGCACTTCGAGGCCTTTGAAACTGTCACTATCACTGCTACCTCTGTTACCGCTGCTGTCATAGGATTGGCCTGTGGACTGGAAAATTAGAGAACAGAGAAAAGAAAGAAGAAAGAAAAAGTAGGGATTTCCTTCACTCTCTGAGAGTTACCATTGCCTTCTCTCTCTCTTCAAGTCAGAACTAGAGCTCTCTGTGTCCACATTCCCACTTTTAACTTTCAGGTTATGCTGAACCAAGGATATAGATAGAACAAAAGTTGTAAATTCATCACTGTTTTAGTGGTACTTCAGATTATTGTCTTCTTCCCCAGTCTGCCTGTTTCTGTTTGCATTTCAGTGTCCTCAAATAACAGCTCCATGTACCGTGTCCATATTTTATAACTGCATTCAGCAGACCATGCTTGCTCCATCTTACCCAGAACCAGAACCATTCTGGAGAGTTTACATTTTACTTTTATATTTAAATGGAATCAGTTTATTCCTTTATAAGTGATTGCTTTTTTGTGCCTAAGTTCCTGAAGAATTCTTCTTTAAAGTATAACACAACTAGAATATATCTCAGTATTGATTGTCCTGTATCTGTTTTTCCTGGAACTTTCTTTTACTGTATCTGTGGATATTTTTCTGTTCTACTTATTAGGCTCTCTACTTAAGGCATGTAAATTATCTTAATGCCGGATCAACATTAGTGTGATCATCTAAAGTCTTTCTTCTGTGTTCTTAGTTTAATTTTAAGCATATCTCATCTGTGCCTTGCTCTTCATAGTTTATTTATTTGATCTCCTATGTGGCTCTTTGGGTTCTCAGTTTGTTTTCTTGCATGCCACTCTTTCGTTCCTCTCTCTCTCCCTCCTCTCCCCTTTTTCTCCCCCTTTGTTTCCTATTCCCTCTCCCTAGCTCTCCCTGTAGATTGTTATTGTAGTTGCCAAACTATTATTTTTTATTTCAATTATGGGAAGCACTATCTAGACCTTCTATTTGCTCTAACATCATGTGAGCAAATTCATTTATTATCTCATAGCTGTAGCTTAAGGGCCAGATATTGATTTTAATTTACTTTTTCTTTTAAAATCTTGGTAAATATCATGTTATATTCCACCTATGCAACAGTATAGCCTATGTAAGAGTTAGCTATTATTATTGGTCATCATTATGTGCAGCAAACATCTCATTTAATAGTCACAAATTTGTTAGAAAATCCTGCAGGTAGGTAGGTATTTTCTTTACTATATCCATGTGAGAAAACTTAAGCTGTGAGAGGTCAAACAGAATTACAGAGTGGCAGACCCTTTAGATGCTGCCTAGTCCAAGGCTTCCATTTTAAATTGAAGAAGAGAAAACTAAAGATCAAATTCAACAATACAGTAGAAGGATCATACACCATAATCAAATGAGATTTATTCCTTGAATGCAAGAATGGTTCAACATCTGCAAATCAATCAATGTGCTGCACCGCATTTACAAAATGAAGAATAAAAATCATAATCATCTCAATAGATGCAGAAAAGCATTTGACAAAGTTCAAAATCAATTTTTTTAATTTATTATTTTTAATTGAAGAAATGATTTAAAATTTTCCCTGACTACCTTCCCCCTCCCCTTTCCTCCTCTCCCCTCCTCCCTCCCTTCTGATAACCACTAGTCCATTGACCATGTCCATGAGTTTCTGTTTGTTTGTCCAGTTCATTTGGTGCTTCTAGGTTTATATCCCACATACAAGTGATATCATGTGATTTTCAACTTTTTCTGTCTGGCTTATTTCGCTTAGCATGATTATCTCGAGGTCCATCCAGGTTGTCGCAAATAGCAGTATTTTATCTCTTCTATGGCTGAGTAATATTACATTGCATATATGTACCACAGTTTCTTTAGCCAATCATCTATTGTAGGACACTTCGGTTGCTTCGGTTGCTTCCTGACCACTGTGAACATCAGTGTGCAAATATCTTTTCAGATATGAGTTTTCAAGTCTTTGGGGTAAAAATGCCCAGTAGAGGCATTGCTGGATCATATGGTAGATCAATTCTTAGTTTTTTGAAGAATCTCCATGCTGTTTTCCATAGTGGCTGTACCGATTTGCAGTCCCACCAGCAGTGTATGAGGGCTCCTTTTCCTCCTCACCCTCTCCAACATTTGCTCATCACTCGTCCTGTTGATGATAGCTATTCTAACAGGTGCGAGATGGTACCTCATTGCGGTTTTGATTTGCATTTTC
>NW_006431396.1:240986-252982 GCF_000325575.1 Pteropus alecto | reverse complement strand
TGATTTTGTTAAAGATTTTGATCATAAATGGGTCCTGTATCTTGTCAAAGGCTTTTTCTGCATCTATTGATATGATCATATGATTCTTATTTTTTTAATATGTTTACGTGGTGTATCACATTAATTGATTTGAGTATATTGAACCATCCCTGTGCTTCTGGGATGAAGCCCACTTGATCATGATTTATAATCTTTTTAATATGTTGCTGTATTCAGTTCACTAGTACCTTATTTAGAATTTTTGCATCTCTGTTCATGAGAGATATTGGTCTGTAGATTTTTGTGTGTGTGGTATCTTTACCAGGTTTTGGTATCAGAGTAATATTTGCCTCATAAAATGAGTTGGGTAATATTGCATACTCTTCAATTTTTTGGAAGAGTTTGAGGAGAATAGGTATTAAATCTTTGAATGTTTTATAGAATTCACTGATGAAGCAATCTGATCCTGAACTTTTACATATTGGTAGGTTTTTGATGATTGTTTCATTTTCCACACTACTGATCAATCTATTTAGATTTTCCAGTTCTTCGTGATTAATTCAAGGAAGATTGTATCTTTCTAAGTACTAGTCCATTTCTTATAGGTTATTAAATTAGATGTTTTCTATTTTTTCATAATATTCTTGTATGATCCTTTGTATATCTGTGAGTCATATCATAATTTCCCCTCTTGCATTCCTAATTTTGTTTATTTGTGTCCTTTCTCTTTTTCCTTTAGTGAGTCTAGCCAGGGGTTTGTCAATTTACCTTCTCAACTCAAAGAATCAGCTCTATGTTGCATTTATTTTTTCTGTTGTATTTTTGTTTTCAATTTCATTTCTCTCTGCTCTAATTTTGATTATTTCCTTCCTTCAGCTGAATAACTTTCAGTTGTTCTTCCTTTTCTGGTTTTTTAAGATGAAGCATTAGATCATTCGTTTCTATGTATCTCTTGATCTCTCTTTTTATTTCTTCTCTGACCCAATTATTCTTCAGTAGCATGTTGTTTAATCTCCATGTATTTGTGGTTCTGCCCACTTTCTTTTTACAGTTGAACTCCAGCTCAAAGCATTATGATCAGAGAATATGGTTGGTATGATTTCAACCCTCTTATATTCATTGAGGCTATCTCTGTGTCCCAGTATGTGGTCGATTCTTGAGAATTTTACATGTGCACTAGAGAAGAATGTATAACAAAGGAAGCCATCAACAAAATGAAAAGGCAACCTATAGAATGGGAGAAAATATTTTCAAGTCATATATCTGATAGATGGTTAATATCTAATACATATAAAGAACTCATACAATTCAATAGTAAAAACAAAAACACAATCTGATTTTAAAATGAGCAGAAGAACTAAATAGACATTTTTCTAAAAATGACATATAAATGACCAACAGGTACATACGATGTTCAACATCACTAGTCATGAGAGAAATGCAAATCAAAACCACAATTAAATAATCACCTCACACTTGTTAGAATGTCTGTCATCAAAAAGATGAGAAAACAAGTGTTGCAAGAATGTGGAAAAACGGAAGCCTTGTATACTGTTGGTGGAACTGTAAATTGGTGTAATCACTATGAAAAACAGTATGGAGTTTTCAAAAAATTAGAAATAGAACTACCATATGCTCCAGCAATTCCACTTTTGGTCATTTAGCTGAAGAAAATGTAATCACTATCTTAAAGCGTTATCTACACCCCCATGTTCATTGCAGCATTATTTATGGTAGCCAAGACATGGAAAGAACCTATGTGTCCATCAATGGATGAATGGATAAAGAAAATAATGGAACGTTATTTAGCCATAACAAAGAAAGATAAAAGAAACAAAGAAAGAAATCTTGCCATTTGTGACAATACGGATGGACCTTGAGGTCATTATGCTAATGAAGTAAATTAGAAAGACAAAGACAAATATTTTATGATTCCACTAATATGTAAAATCTAAAAAAAGGTGAACGCACAGAAACTGAGAACATACTGGGGGTGGCCAGAGTTGGGATGTGAGTGTGGGAAATGGATGAAAGTGGTCGAAAGGTACAAAGTTCCAGTTATAAGACAAATAAATTCTGGGCATGTAATGTACCACATGGTGACTATAGTTAATAATACTGTACTGCATATTTGAAAGTTGCTAATAGAGTAGATCTTAAAAGTTCTCATCACGAGAAATAAAAATTTGTAACTGTGGTGATGAATGTTAACTAAACTTATTGTGGTAATCATTTCATAATATATATATCAAATCATTATGTTGCATGTCTTAATCTAATACAATGTTAATTTCAATTATATCTCAATAAAATGAAAAAATAAAAAGCAAATAGTGCTGCTATGAAAATTCTATTACTTTTCTTTTCGTGAGCATATATATTCACTTATGTTTGATATAAACTTAAAAATGGAATTTCTCACTCATTAGGTATATGTATACTCAGCTTTAATAAATAGTGCCAAAGCTATTCTTTTCAAAAGAAATGAACATTTAATGGTACCCTTTTTGAACATCAAACAGTATTTATTAGTGTTAGACAGTACATGGAACAACGAGAGCCAATATTCTCAATTTTCTCATATATAAAATGAACACAATAACATCTGCTTAGCTGATCTCACAGTTATTGTGAGAATCAAATGAAAGAATACCTATAATAATTCACAATAAAGTCACAATATTATTTGTGACAATACGGATGGACCTCGAGGGCATTATGCACAATATTATTTCCCCATGCTTATAGGGAAAATGTAGTGAGGAAGCAGTCTTCACCAGAGTGTCAATGGCCAATTGTCACTTCCAGAAACCCTCACTGCTGTGTTAGGCACTTACACAAATATTATTTCATTTAATTCTTTCATTACTCCAGTAGGGAAGGTGGTATTAGCCTCCTTTCGTAAGGTAACTGAAACTTAGAGAGGTTAACCTGCCACAGAGTTTATAAGTAGTGGAGTGGTTTTGAAGTCAGGTCTCCCTAATACTTAACTCAGTGTTTGTACCAGAGAGCAGAACAGTGATCTAATTCCTGTGTATGCTGGTTCATAACATTAACTTTTTACAGATAATAATTGTAATCTGTTGATTTCAAATAGAGATTTATAATTTATTAGTGTTTTCATATATATAATTTTATTGACCCATGATCTAATAACCCTGTAAGGTTCATTATTGCTGAATGTATAAACATGATCTGATATATATATGAATACTATTATGAATAATATATATGAATAATTATTACGAACAAATATATGTGAATAATATATATGAGTACTATTCATCAATTAAACTGATACATATTACAACATGGATGAACTTTGGAAATATTATGCTAAATGAAATAAAGCTGACATAAAAGACTACATATTGTATGATTCCATTTGTATAAAATGTCCAGAACAGGCAAGTCCATGGAGACAAGAAGTAGATTAGGGATTGCTACAGGTTTAGAAGGGGTTGAGGGGGAAGTGGCGAGTGACTGCTTATTGGGAATGACGGAACTTTTTGGGGTGATATTAATGTCCAAAAACTGGATTGTGATGATGGTTACATGACTTTGTAAATATACTAATAATCATTGAATTGTACACTTAAAACAGATTAATTTTATATATACAATAGAAACTTTTAAAATGTTTTAAAGCTTTAAAAATGTTAATGTGCTAAATACCCAATTAAAAGAGATTGTCAGACTGGATAAAAAAGCATGACTGAAGTATATGCTGTTTATAAAACCACAAAAACATAGATAAATTAGAAAAAAGAAGATGGGAAATTAAAAAGCATGCAAAGAGTAAACATAAGAAGGTTGAAGTGGCTATATTAATATTAATTAACATTAATATTAAGATAAAATAGACTTCAAAACCAAGGTAAAGAGGTACATTTCATGGTGATAAAAGGTCATTTCATCAGGAAGACATAAATATAAATGGTTATGTGTTTAATAACAGATATTCCAAAATACATGAAGCAAGAACTAGTGGAATTAAAGGGAGAAATAGATAAAGTCACAATATTATTTGGACCTTTTAATGTTATCTCAAATTGAAAGAATAATTAGGCAAAGAAATCAGAAAGGACGCACTATCAAATACCTGGACCTAGATGATATTTATAAAATAGTACACCCGAGAATTGCAGAACACATGCACATGCTCTTGAAGTACGTGTGGTGTGTTTGCCAAGACAGATCCTTTGCTGGGCTAAACACTAAGTTACAGTAAAAATTTAAAACTTCAAATCTATAGAATATGTTTTCTGATGGCAATAGAATACAATTAGAAATAGATAACGAGGTGTCAAGAAAAACCTCAAGTATTTGGAAATTAAAGAAGATATTTCTAATTAATACATGCTTAAAGAAAAAAATCATTAGGGAAACTAGAAAATATTTTATACTGAATAACCATGAAAATAAAATATATCAATATTTGTGGGATGCAGCTAAAAAGGTGTAGAGACAAAAATATAGCTTTAATTGGTTATATTAGAAAACACTAAATGTATAAAATGACCTAGGGTGCTACCTTAGGGAACTAGAAAAATGAAAATAAATTAAAACAAAAGTATGTAAAAATAAGAGAATAATGAAGATAAGCACATAAACCAATAAAATAGAAACAAATAATGGAGAAAATTAACAAAGCAATAAGGCGGCTCTTTGAAATGAACAACAAAATTGATAAAATCTTAGCTAAACTAAACAAGAAAAAAGGAGCAAAATTATCAATACCAAGAATCTGATATCACTATAGAGCCTGCAGACAGTATGAAAATTATAAGAGAATATTATGAATGACTTAATGACTAAAAATTTGACAACTTAGATAAAACGTAAACATTTCTAGAAAGGACCACTAAAGAGGAAACAGAAAATCTTATTAGTTCTATATCTATGGAAAATACTAAATTTAATATTCAAAACCCTCCCATAAAATAAATTCCATCTCCAGACAGTTTTCCCAGTAAATTCTAGCAAATATTTAAGCTGGAGATAACACTAATATTCCACAAACTCTTTGGTAAACAGAATTTTACAAGTCAGCATAATACCAAAATGTAAAAAACTAATTACCACCCCCCCCCAAAAAAAAAAGAAAAGAAAATTGTGGACCAATATCCTGCTTGACCCCAGGTGCAAAATTTCTTAACATGGTGTTATTAAGCTGAAACTAGTTATATATATATATGTGTCAGTTACCAATTTATTGCTTCTCAGTTCCAAATGCATCCTCACATACATGCTCTCTATGTAAGAATTCCTTTAAGCATTTCTCCTTTATAATTAAGACAATATTAAAATTTTTCAGTAGAGGGCGCTGGAGGGTCATTGAAGGAGAAACTGGTTCTCTTGCTACTTCTGCCTCTGGCCAGGGCTCTACTGTTTAGGTAAGAGGACATCAGATAGTGCCAGCCCATGGGGCCCAGCACTGGTCCCTATATGACCTTGCAGCCTCGGCCTGGTGATGACCTTTCCACAACCCTCTGAACACAGTAAATTGGAGTCCTTACATGGCCTAGATACAGTTGGCTGTCTAGACTCCCTGGACAAGCCCCTGGATGACCTATGTGCAGCCTTTTGTGTTCTGCAGGGTCACACACTGAACAGTCATTCTGCAAACTCCCATCCTTTACTCCCATCTCATGCAATCTATGTACTCTTAAGTCTATTTTCACTGACACTCAGACTTCCTTTGCATCCTCACACCTGCAATTGATGATTGCCTGCTCCCCTGCCTGCACTCTGGGAGGGTGGCCTATTGTTTGTTCAGCCACTCTAGACCAGCTCTTGCCTGGCCACACCAGCAAACCTCTCTGATATAAGATTGCTGACTTTCTTCAGGACTGAACCCTTTCCAGGTTTATTCTTCCTTGGATACTCCACCTCAGCTCTAGCATGCTATAATGAATTTTCTTATATCTTAGAGTTATTCTTTTATCATAATTAATAATTCTTTATATTAAATTTTCCCTGTATAACTTACTGTGTGGTATCTATCTCTTGATTGGACCCACACTATTAATTTACGCATGCATACACACATACATATATGTGTATGTGTATAGTAATAAATCATGACCAAGTATAGTTTATTCTAGGAGAACAAGGTTGATTTAATATTTGAAAAGAAGTCAGTGTAATTTACTATAACAGATTAGAGAAGGAAAATCACGTGATTATATCAATTGATAAATGAAGATAAGTCATTTATGATATTCATTCATGATAAAAATAGTCATGATAAAAAAATAATTCCCAGCCAACCTAGGAGGGATATTCCCCAATTTAATAGAATATATCACTGAAACCCTTACAGCTAACATCATATATGTCAAAAATACTGAACACTTTCATCCTAAAGATGTCTACTCTTGCTATTCTTATTTAACATAGTACTGGAGGTGCTAGCCACTGCAATAAAGCAAGAAAAAAAATAAATAAGCAGCATATAAATTGGAAAGGAAGAAATAAAACTGTCCCTACAATATGCTTGTCTCTATAGAAAATCCCAAGAAACCTAAAAACAAAAAAATCCCCAAATTTCTTAGAACTAATGAATGACTTTACCAAGGCTGTAGAATAAAATGCTAATTTAAAAAGAAATCAGTTCTTTTTATATAATAACTATTATATAAAAAGTGAACTATTGGAAAATAATATTAAAATTTTAATTTACAATACTATCAAAACATAAAAATATTTAGGAATAAAATTAACAAAAGATATACAAGATCTCTGTCTTCAGTACTATAAAACGCTGCTGAGAGAAATTAATGAAGACCTAAATAAATAAAAATATAGGTCAGGTTCATGGATTGAAGGACTTAAAACTGTTAGTTTGTCGGTTGTTACCAAAATGATCTATAGATCGATCCAAAGCAATCCCAATCATAATCCTAACTGGTGTTTTCCTAAAAATTGACAATCTTATTTTAAAATTTACATGGAAATATAAAAAAAATCTAGAACAGGGTTGGCAAACTATGGTCTGTAGGCCAAATCCAGCTCATTGCTTGTTCTTGTAAATAATGTTTTATTGGAAAACAGTCACACCCATTCATTTAGGTATTGTCTTGGCTGCTGCTGTGTTTCCGCAATAGTATTGAGTAGTTGACATAGATACTGTTTGGCCCACAAAGCCTAAAATATTTACTATCTGGCCCTTTACAGAAAAGTTTGTAGACCCCTGATCTAGAATATCCAAAATAATCTTGAAAAAAGACAAAATTGACAAACATATTTACCTGACTTCAAGAATTACTATAAACCAGCAGTAACCAAGACAGTGTGGAACTATCATAAGGATCCACAAATAGATAATGGAACATAATAGAGAGCCCAGAAACAAACCCACATCTATATGGTCATTTGATTTTTGGCAGAGTTGCAAAGGCAATCCAATGGGGGAAAAGGAGGTCTTTTCAACAAATGGTGCTATAACACCTGGATATCCACAAGTGAAAAATATGAACGTACACCCCTACCTCACAACATAGAAGAAAATTTGAGATATATCACAGATTTAAATGTTAAAGGTAAAATGATAACACCTTTAGAACACATAGGAGAATATCATCATGTCATGGGGGTAGTCAAAGATTTCATATACATGTCATAAAAACAAGAATCCTTAAAGAAAAAACCGATCAATTACAATTCATTAAAATTAAAATTTTCTGCGCATCAAGAGACATTATTAAAAAACTAAATATGTAAACTATAGGCTAGAAGGTAGTATTCCTAAAACGTGTATCAAATAAGAACTGGTGATTAGGATATATAAAGAACTCCTACAACTCAATAATGAAAAGACAAGCCAATAAAAAAATGGGCAAAAGATTTAACCAGATGCTTCACAAGAGAAGATACATGCTAATCTTCTCTGTATCGTTCCAATTTTAGTATATGTGCTGCCGAAGCGAGCATGAGAAGATACAAATGGCTAATAAGCATATGGAAAAATGTTCAGCATCATCAGTCCTCAAAATATGTAAATTAAAATCTATGAGATATCCACTAAAATCGTTAAAATAAGACAGACAACATCAATTATTGGCAAGGAGGTAGAGCAGCTATAACTCTCGTACATTGCTAATGACAGTGTAAAATGGAACAATTACTTTAGTAAAAGTACTGGTAGTTACTTACCAAACTAAACACGTACCTACTCTATGACCCAGCAGTTTCACTCTTAGGTATTTATCTGAGTGAAAGAAAAACACATCTCTACAAAAATACTTTTACATGAATGTTCATGGCAACTTTATTCATAATAATCCCAAATTGGAAACAGCCCAGGTGTTTATTCATAAAAGAATAAATTTATACTATGGTTTGAATTTCTAGAATAGGAAAAACTAATCTATGGTGGTAAAAAATCAAAACACTGTTTTCCTTTGGGGTATGTACGCAGAACCGAACTGGGAAGGGGCATGAGGGTACTTTCTTCAATGACGGTAATATTCCATCTTGTTAGAGGTTTTGGTTACATAGGTGTATGCGTAAATTTAATAATAAATTCAGCAAGTGTATATTTAATATTTTTAACATCACTGTATGTAAATTTAATCTAAAAAATCTGTAAACAAATAATAAACTCTACTTAAGTCTATAAACAAAGTATTTTAGGAGGACATGTACTTATATGTACAATGTACTTTAAAATGTACCAAAATGAAGATTAATTAATAGATGGATAGAGGGACAAATAGATGAATGGATAAGTAATAAAACAAGTATAGTGATATCTTTTTTTAATAATATTTTTTATTTTTCAGTTATAGTTGGCATAGAATAGTATATTAGTTTCAGGTGTACAACATAGTGATTAGACATCTATATAACTCACAAAGTGATCACCCCAATAAATCTAGTGCCCTCTGATACCATATATAGTTATTACAATATTATTGACTATATTCTTTATGCTATACTTTATATCTCCATGGCTATTTTGTAACTACCAATTTGTACTTCTTAATCTTTCCCCCTTTTTCACCAACCCCCCAATCCCCCTCCCATCTGGTAACCCTCAAAATGTTCTCTGTATATATGAGTTTGTTTCTGTTTTTGTTGTTGTTGTTGTTGTTCATTTTGTTCTTTAGATTCCACATGTACATGAAATCATATGGCATTTGTTTTTCTCTATCTGACTTACTCCACTCAGCACAATACCTTCTAGGTCCATCAAAAATATTTTTTTCTATCCTTTTACTTCCTGTCTATGTGTGTCTTTTAATCTGAAGTGAGTCTCTTGCAGGCATCATATGTAGGGGTCTTGTTTTCTTATCCATTCAGCCACCCTATCTTTTGATCAGAGCATTTAATTATTTTTCATTTAAGGTACTTGTGGATAGATATACAGTTATTGCCGTTCTTTATTAATAAATTTTTGATATGTATTTTTCTCTTCTTCTTGAAGAAGTCCTTTAAAATTTATTGTAATTCTGTTGAGCTTGTTCTTGTCTGAGAAGCTCTTTATCTCTCCTTCAATTAAAAAAGTTAGCCTTGCTGGGTAGAGTAGTCTTGGTTAAAAGTCTTTGCTTTTCATCATTTTGAATATTTCATGCCAATCCCTCTGGCCTGCAAAGTGTATTTGAGAAATCAGCTGACAGTCTTACTGGAGCACTCTTGTAGGTAACTAATTGTTTTTCGCTTGCTGCTTTTAAGGTTCTCTTTTTGTCTTTAGCCTCTGGCATTTTAATTATGATGTGTCTTGGTGTGGGCCTCTTTGGGTTCCTCTTGTTTGGGACTCTCAGAGCTTCCTGGGATTGTATGTCTATTTCCTTCCCCAGGATAGGGAAGTTTTCCATCCTTATTTCTTCAAATAGGTTTTCAATTTCTTGTTCTCTGTCTTCTCCTTTTGATACCCCTATGATGAGAATGTTGGTACGCTTGATGTTATCCCAGAGGGTCCTAAACTATCCTCATTTTTTATTTATTCTTTTTTTCTTGTTGCTGTACTGATTGGGTGTTTTCTGCTACCTTATCTTCTAAATTGCTGATTCGAACCTCTGCTTCATCTAAACTGTTGATTCCCTCCAATGTATTTTCATTTCATTTATTGTATTCTTCATTTCTAAATGGATCTTTTTTTTTTGTTTTCTATCTCTATTTTTCTGTTTTCTACCTCTATTTTAAAGTTCTCATCAGATTCATCTACTCTTCCGCTAAGTTCATTGAGCATCTTTATAACAGGTATTTTGAATTTTGCATCTAGTAGATTGCTTGTCTCCATTTTGTTCGTTCTTTTTCTGGAGCTTTGTTCTGTTCTTTCATTTAGGATGTGTTTCTTTGTCTCCACATTTTGGCTTCCTCTCTGTGTTTGTTTCTATGTATTAGGTAGGGCTCCTAAGTCTCCCGATCTTAGTAGAGTGGGTTTATGTAGTAGGTGTCCTGTGGGACCCAGTGGCACAGTCCTGGGAGGGATTCAGCTTCAGGACAAGTTCAGCCACAGCCTGTGCCCCTCCAGGGCCACCTAGTAAGAGTCACCAAACAATCTACAGATGGCTGCCACCCATGCTGGGCTTATAGGTGCCTCAAGAGGCCAAGCCAGAAACCGAGGTCAGCTGTTACTAGTGCCATGCTTCGGGGCTGTTCAGCAAGTGGTATGGGCTGCGCCGAGGCCAGATGTTGCCTCTTGGGTTTGGTGAGCCTTTGGGAGATTTTAGGAAGGTCCACAGCAGGAGTCAAGACAGCCCATTTGTATGGAATAAACCATTAGAAGTGAATTGTGTGGGCCCACAAGTTGGGAGGGGCGGAGTGTCAGAGAATCACTTAAGCAGAGCTACCTGTGTTATCCAGGTTGATGGAGGCCTAGATATGGCCCACCTGTGCCTGCAAGCTAGGAGGGGTGAGGGTTCACCAAAGGAATAATGGCTTCTGCCTGCTCTTCTGTCTGGGAGAGAGCTGCCCCTCCAGCCCTTGCTCTGAAGCCCGACAACTCAGCTCCTCCACGTGTGTCCCTGGTGCCCCTCGAGCAGCTGCCGCAATGCTGGAGCTCAGAGCATGAGAGTCTGTCAGTGAGTAAGGCCAGGTGTGGGCCTTTAAGAAAAATGTCTGTGACTTCTGCAGCCCTCTTTCTCTCAGCTTCAATCTCTACTAGTTTTCATAGTTAGAGTTTGTGGGGACTTCTCTTCCTGGTGCTGGAACCATGTTCAGGAAGCCCAGTGTGAAGCCAGGACCCCTTGCTCCTCAGGTGCGGGAGGAGGCTCTGAAACCAAAATAGCCCTCCTGATTCTCAATCGCCACGTGTGGTTGTGGGACCAGGCCTTTCTGTGTCTCCCCTGGTTTGAGGTGATCTGTTATTTTTGTCCATAGTTGTAAGGCTTCTGTTCAGCCAGACCTCAGGCAACTCTGTGTTGGTTGCTCTGTAGTTTTGTTATAATTTTAGTGTGGTTGTGAGAGGAATTGTGCACAGCATCTACCTTCTGAGTCATCTTGACTGGTCCTGTAATATCTTAATGGTAGAATTTAGCTGGTAGATTTATGGGTTTTCACTGTAAATGCTTTCAACTTTTCTATATATCTTAAAATTTTCATAATAAAATTTTGGACAAAACACATTGAACACTTTCATTTTCTAGGCAATGGGGATACAAGAGAGGATTGAGAGAGTTTTCCAGAGGAGCATATCCAAGGGAAGAGAATTAGTGTTTATGTAATTCCTACTACAACGCAGGGGTAAAGGCAGGGAAAACAATGAATTTTTTTTTTTTTACAGTACAGGCATATCTCATTTTATTGCATTTCACTTTGTTGAGCTTCACAGATGTTGCATTTTTTTACAAATTGAAGGCAAGACCCTCAACCAGCAAAAGTATTACAACTCGCTTTATTGCTATACTCACTTTATTACAGTGGGCTAAAACTGAACCTGCAATATCTCCGTAGTATGCCTGTACTATTGTCTAATTTATAAACTTTATTTCTTTTTTTATTTATTATGGTGACATTGGTTAACGGAATTCAATAAGTTTCAAGTGTAAAATTCAACAGTATATATATTA
>NW_006431396.1:235395-240504 GCF_000325575.1 Pteropus alecto | reverse complement strand
ATTTCTTAGTTTTCTGAGGAACCTCCATACTGTTTTCCATAGTGGCTGTACCAATTTGCAGTCCCACCAGCAGTGTATGAGGGTTCCTTTTCCTCCACATTCTCTCCGATACTTGTTATTACTTGTCTTGTTGATAACAGCTATTCTAAGAGGTGTGAGATGGTATCTCATTGTGGTTTTGATTTGCATTTCTATAATACCTAGTAATGTTGAGCATGTTTTCATATATTTGTTGGCCATTTGTATGTCTTCTAGGGAGAAGTGTGTGTTCAAGTCCTCTGACCTTTTTTGATTGGATCGTTTGGTTTTTGTTGTTGTTATTGAGTCGTATGAGTTCTTTGTATATTTTGGATATTAGGCCCTTATCAGAGGCATTGCTTGCAAATATATTTTCCTATTTAGATGGTTCTCTCCTTGGACAACAATGTATTTTTATCTTCACAACACCTGTGTGTGGAAGAGCTAGCTTGAAATGACTGGAGATAATGAGTTTGGGTTTGAATATGATGTGCTTTATAGTCCTACAAGATAACTAAGTGGCAATATCTAGTAGACAATTGAATATACAGGTCAAGATATTTGCATAAATATGGGATACAGACTAATGTGGTCATCACGCTTTTGGGTACCTTAGCTGTTTCGTTACTGAGCATGATTTAATAACTGGTTTTGAATTTAATTATGTCTTTATTTTAAAATTCTCTCTTAAATATCTGCCCCCCCCCACCAAATCTAGTATTCCTTGCTTGTTGGGCTATTTATTATTCCAGGAGAATTATAATAAGAATAGAAATTGTACTAACAAAAAAAACCCTATAGAATAGCAAGATTAAAATGTGGCAAATATGGGGTCAAATATAGGGGTGTAGGGGGAGGGTGAAGTGGGTAAAGGAGATAAAATATATGGTAGCTGAAGGAAACTGGACTTTGGGTGGTGAACACACAACAGAATATATGGATGTCAAATGATAATGTACACCTGAAAAATTATATGATTATATTAACCAATGTTGTCCCAATAAACTTAATTAAAATAAAATAAAATGTGGCAGATGTAAGGACCTTAGGAATTTTCATTACATGAGATGGCTAATATTTGGTAAAACATTACACGGGGTTAGTTCTTTGGTACTCACCTGATCAAATAGAGCTTTTTATTCCATGGATAGATATTTAAGACTGGCCCAACACCAGTCATGTGGTTGCAACATTCTCCAACATTTTCAATATATTCATACTTCAATGGCACATTGCTGAGGAGTTCAAATTCCTCAGGTGCCTTTTGAAATACCTGTTCTGCTGCATAGAATCCAATTACTAGCAGTGTCCTGCCACCTGTTTCTTCATACTTGAATGAAGTGAAACACTTGAATGCTAAAGAGGAAAAAAGTTAAATTCTTCTGGTTAGCAGAGAAGTGGGAACATATCAAAATTTTAGAAAACTATATATGAAATAATTACTGAATCTACTTGTGCCATTTTATTTTCATGAAGAAATAAATCTCATTTTCTAATTGTTTTCCCTAATAGCCAGTTGTACTTTTTTGTGCTTTGAAATATTAATGCCACTACACGTTTCTTCTAAACATTTTCAACATGCATTAAAGCCAATATGTATCAGGCCCTGTGAATACAGGTGTGAATAAGTTATAGTCTCTGTTATAAAGAAGCCCAGAGCCTAGTAAGAAGACATGAAGCAAATAAAATATGATAGGTATTATAATAAAGTTGTATACAAGATATAGTGGAGCTATAAATAAAGGAAATTATTCTAGTGGGGTATCATATAAAGAAATACTTTGGAAGTGAATTTAAATGATTTTGCTTAGTCTTAAAAAATGATCAAGAGTTGGACCAGAATGTGATTGAGGCGAGGAGAAGGCATTCCAGGCAGAAAAAAAGTATGACCAAAGATACCATTGTAAAACAACCAGGTATATTCAAGAAAATGAGTAAAAAGTTCTTATTGCTATAGCACAGAGAACCATGGAAGGGTTTTAAATTGGGAAACTCTATGGTCATGTTAACATTTTAAAGACTTGATTATAGTGATAGTATGGGAGATGGGCTGGTGGGAATCAAGGTAACAAGAAATGTGGAAAACAACTTGGATAACTGAAATAGTAGAGAAAAATATTGAGGGCTTAAGCTCTGAGAAGGGTGTTATAGAAAAGAGGACACATCTAAGAGATATTACAGAGGTAGAACTGGCAAGATTTTATAACTGATTAGATGTGGAGGATGAAGAACAGGCAAAAATCTGGAATGACTAGGTTTTTAACTTAGGTAACTTGATAGATGGTGATGCCAGTTGCTAAGACAGAGAATGTAGGCAGATATGTAATTGGATGATAATAAAGGGGTTTGGGGGGTTGATGAAAAACTTCGGTATCGAGGTATATTGAAGTAGATGGGTCATACATATATGTCTGAAAATATTAACAGAGAAAAGAAAGGTGATGATTAATGAACTTGAAAACTAAAGTAGAATTTTCAAAAAAGTTTCAAAAATAAATGTTTCCAAATAAAGGAAAAAGGGAGAAGTAATCAAAAGAATACTCTATTTTGGAGAGGGGCAAACATTTTTTTTGCAGAATAATTGTTCTTTGGAAGAGTACCCCAAAGAAGACCAAGTCTTCTGTCCACTCACAAATGAAAAAGATTGTGGTCTCATCCAGACATATGGTCTTTGGCTTGATACATAAATCTACACTGGCAGTGTTTGGGCTGTGCTGGTGAGTCTTAGAGTTGTAGCAAGATGCTGAACAGCAGTGGTCTCAAAGCCAGACATAATCAAAACACATCACGGTGCTAGCATATCACAGTTCTAGGGAAAATTCAGATTCTTTTTTTTTTATTTATTAGTTTATATTATATATTTTATAAAAATTTAAAAATTTATTTAGGAAAACTTTAAAAAATCAGTAGTCAGAAAACTTGGTATAGTCCAAAAATATATCTGATTGAATATAGAAATTTGGTATGTAATGAACTGGTAGTTATAATCACTGGGGAAAATATGAACTTTTAAATAAATGGTTTTGGCACAACTAGATAGCCATTGGAAAAAAGATAAAATTGGCTCCATATTTCATATATGTATATTTTCATATTGTCACCAGGTCTCTAAGATAAACTCAAAATAGATCAGAGTTCTAAATTTGGAAAATGAAACCATTCAAGTATTTAAGTATCTTAAATATTTAAGTAACCACCAGCTCCATCAGCAGTTCTACCAGGTGGAAAGAAGATATCAAGGAGGTCCTTACTATTCTTGCAACTTTTCTGTTAGTTTGAAGTTCTAACAAAATTAAAAGTTACCAAAATATTACTTTCCTATACACCAGGTTACTCATTTAGGAAAGGTAAATAAAGCTGAAATCAAATATATAAGCAGAACAAAAATGATTAAGTATCTGGTTATAAACAAAAATGTAGGACACTGCTATAGAGAAAAATCTATATAACTATCCTGAATGACTTGAAGGAAACCTGAGTGGATAAATATGCTCACAGATGGGCAGATTCAATAATCAGAAGATACAAATTCTCCCACAAATTAAGACACAAAATCCCACGTACTTCTGATCCAAATCCCAGTGGAAATTTTCATATCCTGGACAGGCTAATTCCAAAATTCATACTCAGAATTAATAAAGTAACAATTTTGAACAAGAAGAAAGGCATGGGGTGACTGCCTTACTAGATATAAAACATATTATAAGGCTATGGTCATTTAAAAAGTATGGTATTCGTGCAGAATAGATGAACAGATCAAGAGAATAGAATAGAGTCCCAAAAGAGACCCAAATATACATGGAGATATGGTATATGTTAAAGGTGGCATTTCATAACCTTGGAGAAAAGATAGATTACTCATTAACTAGTTTTGGAAAAAAAAATATTTGAAAAAAATTGATTCTGGTTTATATCATTCAAAATGGTAAATTATGGATAGATTAAAATATAACAAAATAAAGCTATTATATGTTGACAATCTTAAGATAGGAAAGGGGGTTTTACTACAACACAAAAAGCATGAAAGATAAATTTGGACATATGAAAATAAAAATCTTCTGTTTTGCAAACAACATGAAAAACAAAGTTAAAAGACAAGTAACAGGTAAAATATTTTTAACATAAAAGAATACACAGCATTTAGAATAAATCCCTGTGATCATGAAGATAAAACTCAATAGAAAAATGAGTGAAGAACATCAATAGAAAAGTCACCGAAAGTGACCAGTA
This sequence comes from Pteropus alecto, assembly GCF_000325575.1. Taxonomy (NCBI): domain Eukaryota; kingdom Metazoa; phylum Chordata; class Mammalia; order Chiroptera; family Pteropodidae; genus Pteropus; species Pteropus alecto. The sequence continues at coordinate 236,256 of NW_006431396.1, read as the reverse complement.
AACACATGAACTCCCCCAATCTTAGTGGTAATCAGAGAAATGGGTATTAAGATACCTTTTTTTATCCATCAGAGTGAAAAAAATTAAAGCTTGATTAAAGCAAGTATTTTCAAAAGATGTGAGGAAATGCATAGTCTCACACATTGGTAGTAGGAGTATAAACTGGTGAAGCCACACTGGATAGCAATCTGGAAGTTTCTATGAAAATGATAAAAAATATGTATATTTATTGCTTGACTCAAAAATTCATCTCTCAGTATTTACTTTATAGAAGCTGTCACACATGTGAAGGTGTGCAGTAGGATAGTCATAATACTGTTTATAATAGCAAAAAAAATTGGAAAATAAGACTAAATATCTATCAGTGGGGGCAGTGGAGGGATAGCTGAATAAACTATGGTATACATACATTGCGAGATACTAAGCAATAGTTTTAAAAAATGAAATGTACCTGTACTCCTCAAATTGACTTTGTATAGTATTATCATTCTCACTTTAAGAACAAGGAAACTAAGGCTCAGAGATGTTGAATAATTTTGTAAGATCACATAATGATTAGGTGGTAGAGATAAGACATGAACTCAAGTTGTCCAACCCCAAAGCCCACTACATTTGTGTTTCTCAAATTGTAGCCTTGGGAATCGCTGAAGATGAGGCTTCTGCAAAGGCAGAGTAAGGAGCTTGGCGAATCTTCTCCCTTAATAACAATGATAAAACTGGATAAAATAAAAAAACAACCATTTTAGGACTCTGGAAATTGACCAGAGGCATGCAACAAATTAAGAAATTATTCAAGAAAAACTACTAACCCTTGTGTAAAAACAGTAAGAATCTGTATATTTTAGTTTGGGATTTTCCTAT
>NW_006431396.1:234194-235352 GCF_000325575.1 Pteropus alecto | reverse complement strand
AGGGGCAAGCCAAGAAAACCAGCAGCTTTGCTGCTAAAGGGGACTAACTTGATTTGGAACAGAGCACATAAAAACTCCATGCCCCTGGGTGTTGAAAACAATCAGGGAAGGCATGCTTGTTGGAGCAAGCCGCAGACCAGCAGAGCAGCTTAAAATTTAACAAGGGTATCAAGGGAATGAAGCAACTATAGTGGGACTTGGAAAGCCCCCTCATACCCCCTCGTATTCAGTAACGCTGTGCACATATGTGGGGCTGTGTGCACACTGAAGAGAGATACTGGAAAGGGCCCTAGTTATATACATGTCCCTGGAATAATGTGAGGCCTTGTGCAGGCACGAAGGAGACATCAGGGCAAACTTATAAACAGCTTAAACTTTGAATGTGTGCCCCAATCCACACACAGATCTGGAGGCAAGGCTTAAAGTTTTTAAGCATAACCTCTTACTATTTGTTGATTGGCCACTAAGCTCTACCAGGGTTAGTCTCAACCTTGACCCTATGGACAACTGAAAGTCTCTAGACATTGCCAAGTGCCCCCTGGGAGGTCAAAATTGTTTCCAGTTGAGAACACTGATCTATGCTGACCCCAATGTGATACTTAGGAAGCCACAGTTAAAAATTTTTTAAAAAGTAAAAATAAAACCTGAGCAGAGACATCAGCCACTACACAGTGCAGGGCAGACAGATTCCACAAAATTACTCCAGGCAAGACAGTAAAAAAAATAAACAAATACCCAGAACCACAGCAACAGTCCCCCTGGGCAGGTCAGAAGTCAGTTTCTATAAGATATTATCTAAAATGCCCAGGTTTTCAACAAAAAATATTATAAGACATGTATTGAAACAGAATAATGTGACACATGCACATAAACTTGCTAAGAAGAGTATTACATGAAATCCTACTAAGCCAGGAAAGGAGCTACAAGGTAACCTATGACCTGCAGAAAATGCCTGTCCCTTCTAACAGTGTTGGGCTTTACAGGAGAGAAGCAGAGTGGACCATGGGGTATCACCTCCATGTACCTATATCATCTCCTAGTTACATGTCAAGGGTTACTCTTCTTTGAGTCACTTTGTGATGGCACTCAATAAAAGTCTTCAAGGCATGTCTCTCAATTGAATGCTTTAAAATCCAGACACTGAAATTAATTGAAAGA
>NW_006431396.1:226538-234053 GCF_000325575.1 Pteropus alecto | reverse complement strand
AAAATTAAAGTTTGTGACCTAGGATCCATATATAAATTGTGTGTGTGTGTGTGTGTGTGTGCGTGCGCGTGCGTGTGTGCGTGTGTGCATGTGCGCACACGCGCGCACATGCGGGCATGCATTCCTCCATTTTTCTACGGAGAGGATCCAGAGCTTTCAACAGAATTTTCATGGGATCTATAACCTAAATCTATTGAGAACCATGCCCTTGGAGTGACAAAAGTGATTATACTGAGATACTCCAGGCTTGGACAAACTATGGCCTGTGGGCCATATATAGCCCATGCCCTGTGTTTGCATACTTTGCAAGATAAAAATGTTTTTTACATTTTATAAGTGTTCTAAAACAAAGAATACCATGCAATATAGATTTGCCTATTTTCTCCTTGAAATTATAGGCTCTTCTAATTAAATGACCATCTTTTCCTTCAAAAATCTAGCTAAAAATTCATTTATTCAAGGAAGCTTCCTTGAATAACCCTACATTTTCTTTGAAATTAAGTATTTGGTAGGTATCAACTTAATTTGCATTTGCAAATGGCATAAGCTATTTATGCTTATTATATTACTCATTTTATGTTTCATGGATACTATATCTTACATTAAGGCAGAGTCTTCCATTTTTGATTTTCTAGAAGTTCTCAGCTTTGTATAAAATTGACACTAACCAAATGTTTATTCATTAGGTCTTATCAAAATGTCAATATAAAAGAGAAACATGGGACTCATCTTGACCCATCTTTTTCATAATGTTTGTTAATTCCACCTCCTAAATATCTCTGAAATCCATATGACCTCTCCATTTCAATTCTACCATATTCAGACAATCACCATCTGTAACAGTAAGCTTCTATAAAGAGATTTTTAAAATCAGAGTAGTAAAATAAGATTGTACTTTAGAAAGAGTGCTCTAGTTTCTGGATCATTGGAGATAAAGACAAGGCTGTAGTAATCCTGGTAGAATAGTTGCCTCCTTTGGCGCTCATGCTGTCTTATATAACTCTACCCCTCTTCACTATGCTAATCAAATATTTTCCGAATTACTCTATTGTTGAAAGTGAAGATCAGTTCAGTTTACTATCTTCCACTGTCACCCCTGTGATCCCTTCCCCTGTCATCATTCTTGACAACTTTATCACCACTAATTCCAATACCTTCATAATTTTCGTTTTAAACACTCTATACTCTTTCCAGCTCAATTATTTGGACACTCCTCACTACAATAATCATTCAGTTCCACAAAAACTTCAATCCATTGGTCATAAGCTCCTTTAATTATCCATCATATTGTCTCCTTCAATGTCTTTACTTCCCTCCTTATAGAGTCCAGCTTCCATGGTCCATCATTTTAATCAATTCCTTGCAATTGATTAAACCGAATTGATTAAATTAATCAACATCCTTAACTCCCTCACCCCTCTCTGTCCCTCTGTCATACTTCCCTGACAAAGCCCCAATCCTGATAAACTCAAGTCTCCACCTCTTCTATACCTGCAGCCAAGCAGTTGGACATTACTAGAGAAAAAAAATGAAACTACATTGGCTACTCTCATTTTAAAATGATCACCAAAAACTGCAAATGAGAATTCAACACTGCCAAGCATTCCTTGCATAATTTCCTAGTAAAATCACTCACTCACTCTCCAAGAAGACTATTTCACACTGCCAACACCACCTCTTTCTTCCCACTTTCAACTGATGACCTTGGTTATTCCCTCAAAGAGAATATGGAAACAATTAGAAAAGAATCTCCACAAACTCATGCTCCACACCCACCCACTTACCTGCATCTATGCCCATATATCTGCTTTTCTTCCCCTTACTATGGTTGAAATATCTGTGCACTTAACCAAGGCCAGCACTTCCATTTCTGAATTAGATCCCCTCTCTTCTCTCTTGCTCAGGCACTAAAATTCTGAAATTGTTCTATCTTTTTGCATCATCAAATTTTTCCTTCCTACTGGATCATTCTCATCAGTAAACATGTTATAATATCTCCCATCTTAAAACAATATTCCCCTTTGCTCTATAAACTCCTCCCACTACCACCCCTCCTCATTTATATTCCCTTTCATAGTGAAACTTATGGCTTCGTTTCTACTTCCTTCTCCAATTCCCTCTCTCCTTTTTTTGTACACCATATCCCCATGACTTACTTATTTTATACCCAGAAATTTCAACCTCCTATTCCCCTCTATCCCCCTCTTTTTTATTTTTCTTTTTAGATTTTCAAGTTTTTAATAATTTATTTTTAATTACAGTTGGCATATATTATATTAGTTTCAGGTGTACAACATAGTGATTAGACATCTATATAACTCACAAAGTGATCACCCTGATATATCTAGTACCCATCCGACACCACATAGTTATTATAATATTGTTGACTGTATTCCTTATGCTGTAATTTATATCCCCATAACTATTTTGTAACTATCAATTTGTATTTCTTAATCCCTTCCCCTTTTTCACCCCCCCAATCCTCCACCCACTGGGCAACCATCAAAATGTTCTCTGTATCTATGAATTTGTTTTGTCTTCTTATTTTGTTCTTTAGCTTCCACATGTAAATGAATTCATCTGGCACTTGTCTTTCCCTGTCTGGCTTACTCCACTCAACACAATACCCTCTAGGTCCATCCATGTTGTTGCAGATGGTAAGGTTTCATTCATTTTTTTACGGTTGAGTAATATTCCATAGTATATATGTGTCACTTATTCTCTATACAACCATTTACTGATGGACACTCAGGTATCTTCCCTGGGGAGACTAGTGTGGGCTGGAACCCCTTGCTTCTCTGGGGGTGGCCTCCACTGCTGAGATATCTCTCTAAATTTTTAACTGCCACATGCCAGTGTGTGAACAGACTTTTCTGCGACTCCGCCCCTATTAGTCTCGAAGTGGCCTCTTTTGTGTGTCTTCAGTTGTAGGACTTCTGTTCAGCTAGACTTCAGAAGATTCTCAGTGATAGTTGTTCTGTAGTTTGGTTGTAACTTTGATGTGGTTGTGAGAGGAGGCAAACAGTGTTTTCCCACTCTGCCATCTTGACCAGAAGCCAATTCTCTCTCTCTTAATAAACTTGTTTGAAATTTTAGAATGAGTTTAGATTTACAGAAAAGTTGCAGACACCCACGTTCTCATATAGAGCTCACCCAGTTTCCCCTATTATTAATATCTTACATTAGTATGGTACATCTGTCACCAACTAATGAACGAACATTGATACATTATTAACTAAATCCCGTACTTTGTTTGAATTTTATTAGTTTTCTCCTAATAAATTTTTTTTTCTATTCCAGGATCCCATGTGGGACTCATATTACATTTACTCATCATGTCTCCTTAGACTCCTCTGGGCTATGACTTTCCTTGTTTTTGATGATCTTGACAGTTTTGAAGAGGTACTGGTTAGGCATTTTGTTAGACTGTCCCCCAAATTTGGGTTTGTCTGATGCTTTTCTTACAAATAAAGTGGGGTTATAGATTCTGGGGAGGATGGCCACAGAAACGAAGTGCCCTTTTCACCACATCATATCAATGGTAGATGCTATCAATATGACTTATCACTGATAATGTTAACCTTGAATACCTGATCAACATAGTGTTTGCTAGGTTTCTCTACTTAAAGTTATCCGCCACTTGTTCCATATTTTATCCTTTGGCAGCAAATCACTTAGCGAAGCCTATACTCTAGGACTGGGGAATTAAGATCCACCTCTATAGTGGGGGAAGGAGAATATCTATATAAATTATTTGGAATTCTTCTGTGTGGGAGGTTTGTCTCTACTCTCCCTTTTTATTCATTTATTCAATCATTTATTTATATAAGCATGGGCTCAGGGCATTTATTTTATACTCTGGATTATAATCTAATACATTATTTATTTTCTTGCTCAGATTGTTCTGGATTTGGCAATTGATTGCTCTTTTAGTTAGCTCCTGTGTCCTTTTAACATTGCCTCATCTTTTTTCTTAAGCATTTCCTTACTTTCTGGCACTTCAAGATTCTCCAGATTCATCTTATATTTTTCCTATACTAGCCCTAGAATAAGCCATTTCTCCAAGGAGCTGTTGGTTCCTTTTATTGAAGAATAGTATAGTTTTAGAAACAAAGATTTGGGTATGCTCAATGCTACTGGTAGGTGTCATTGCTTCTAGTCCCTCTCAGTGGACAGAACTAGGAAATATACTAGTATTTATGTAAAAACATCTATGTTAAGCTAAATATAAGTTTATACTGTTTCCAACTCTAATCAGGTATCATAATTCACAGTAGCCTTTCATCCTATGCTTATCTGTAACCATACTCTCTAATGGTGAGAAATCTGACTCCCACCATTTGCCATGCTCTATGTGTTCAATCCCAGTACACACATATTGTAGTTTCAGAACTGTAAATCTGTATTTGTGTAACAAATAACTTTACCATCTAGAGTATAGTGTTTATGTGTAGTTCCTTTTGTCTTTATCCTTATGGTGCCAATGGATAGTTAATGGAAATAAGCTTTTGAAGCTGGGCTGTTGAAGGGCCCAATGTATGACTCTTCCCCTCAGCAGGTCCTAGATCCTGCTTTGTAGGTAGGACAGCTTGTGGCACCGCATCCTAGAAAATTCAACATTAAGAAGAGAGAGTTAACATCAATGTAAAACAACTTTTATGAGGCCAATGGAATATTACAGAAAGAAAAACTGTGTAAAAGAAAAGATTTAATTGTATCAACTACAGAGGATTAAACAAAGAAGTTCTGAAAAACTAAGCATAAGTTGCTTTGGACTTGAAAACCCATATCCAAAAAGATATTTGCACACTGATGTTCATAGCAGCATTATTCACAGTGGCCAGAACATGGAAGCCACCAAAGTGTCCTACAATAGATGATTGGCTAAAGAAGCTGTGGTACATATATACAATGGAATATTACTCTGCCATAAGAAGAGATGAAACACTACCATTTGCAACAACATGGATGGACCTCGAGATAATCATGCTAAGCGAAATAAGCCAGACAGAAAAAGTTGAAAATCACATGATATCACTTATATGTGGGATATAAACCTAAAGGCACCAAATGAACAGGACAAACAAACAGAGACTCACAGACATGGACTATAGACTAGTGGTTACCAGAGGGTAGAGGGTCAGGGAGGAGGGAAGAGGTAGACAGGGTAAAGGGGGTCAAATATAGGGGATCTGGGGGAGGATGAAGTAGGTAAAGGGGATCAAATATATGGTAGTTGTAGGAAACTGGATTCTGGGTGGTAATCACACAATAGAATATATAGACGTCAAATTATAATGTATACCTGAAAATTATATAATTGTATTAACTAATGTTACCCCAATAAACTTAAAAAAAACCTCACTGAAGTTTCATTCATCAGTCATTCAACATATATCTTATCTCTCCCATATTTCCATAAACTAACTCTATTGATCTTGTCAGAAATAAAAATTAGATTTGTGTGGAATGTCTTCCACACAAATTACAAAGTCGATAACTTTGTAATTTTCTAAGTACTCACTTACATGAAAACTGTTCCTTTTTTTGTTAGAAGTGGTAATATCTTTACACGAGTCCAGTCTTTTTTTTTTTTTGCTTTAAAATTTCTTTATTTGTAACCAAGAATTTTTATATCAAGCCAAACTACCAATCAAGATAAGGCTAAACTAAAGACATTTCTTTTTTTTTTTTTTAATTATTGAGGCACCATTGGTTTATCACATTAAATGTTTCAGGTGTAAAACATTACAATCTGACATTCATGTACACTATACAAAAGTCAAGGTTCCATCCATCACCATACATTTGACTCCCTTTATCCATTTCACCCTCTTACACCCTTCTTCCCATCTGGTAACCACAATCTGTTGTCCATATCTGTGAATTTGTCTTTATTTTATTTTGTTTGTTTCTTTTTAGTTTGTTGTGTATCCCACATATGAGTGAAATCATGATTTTTGTCCTTTTCTATCTGACTTATTTCACTTATAATACCCTCAAGATCCATCCCTGTTGTTATAAATGGCAGTATTTCATCTTTTTAATTCCTTTGATCATTGAGAGTAGTTTAACGATATCATCTGAGCTATAACTTATCCATGCAAGGACATATGTACTTTTATTACTGAGAACATAGTTAAAATATTGTTCTTGCTGTCTTTGTAAATATGTATTTCTACAAGCCCCAGATAATTCTGGGCCTTATTTTTCTCAGTACTAATCCTTTAGGCACATGCCACCTGGTATATCCATCCTTTCCATCTTTCATATAATATCCTTTAAAAAAAAGAACTATGAGCTCATTGTAAAACTTCCTATGCTGCCCCATGGTTTCCCTCATTTATCCTTTAATAGAATAATTTGCTGTTTCATAGTCAAAATTATGTTTTTGAGAGCTTCCCAACCTTAAGACTCTAAAGCCATCTTAATGTAAATTAAGGTCCAACAAGTATCAATCACAATAACAAATTTTGGAGACCAGCCATAGCTAGAAATTCTAGTCAGAGTAGGCAATTACATAATAGGTCAATCTGAATCTTTTCATGGATATTACTAAGGAAGAAGCATTACCTCTTGAAAGGCTTAAAGCCAAGAGTCCATTAAGCTCCTGTCAATTTTTCCTTCCAAATGTCTCTCAGATTTGTCCTTCTCTTTCTATTCCTATAGATGCCTTCATCACCTCATATCTGGACTACTGCCATAGACTAGATGATTTCTTTGCCTCCAGTCTATCCATATTCCAATCCACTTTCCATACTATTGCCAGATTAATCTTCTTAAAACACTTTCATCATGTCACTCTCCTGCCTGAGACCTAGCTCTAATGTCACCTTCTTTGTAAAATCTTCCTAACTCCCCTAGGAAGAGTTAGTTAGCTGTCTACTCAGAGTTTTCACAGCTGTTTGTGTATACTCTTATTAGTGCACTTACAACATGTATAATAATTGCCTGTTTATTTTTATCTTCCTGTTTGCTGAGAGCTTCTTGAGGGCAGACAAAAAGATTGAGTCATCTCTTTACGATGGCACTCAAGGCTTTACATAATTGGCCCCATCTATCTTGCCCCATTGCCTCAAATGATGCTATGAGAGCACAGGCTGAGGGATTTCTGGGGGTTTTGAGACTTCTCAGAGGAGATAAAATCTGACCTGACAATAAATGGAAGAAGATTAAGAAAAGAGCATATGGGGCTAAAGAACTAGCATGAGACATGATGAAGCAGGTCAGTTTGGAGGATATATAAGTATTTTTAATGGGTGGGTCACAGAGTGAGTGTAGAAGATAAACTAAACACAGTTGGAGAGGTAGGTAGGGACCACGAAATTCAGAGCCTTGAATAACTTGCCTTGAGGTCCTTAAAGATGGGGCATGAATGGAAGAAATTAAATGGCTATTTCAGATAAGCAGACAGGAGGTATTGGTGCTATAAAGGGACTTTCAGAATGGTGGAGTGAGAATCTTTGGAAATATTCTCTCCAAAAACAAAATAAAACTAGAAAATATATAAATATT
>NW_006431396.1:214556-226457 GCF_000325575.1 Pteropus alecto | reverse complement strand
AAATATATAAATATTTTTTATAAATATACTTATTTATATATTTATGTAAATAAATATATAAAAACAATCATTTCAGTCCCTGGACATTGACCATGGTGTACAAAAAAAATTGAGAAGTGCATATTTTAGAAAAACTATTGAACTTCAGTAAGAATAGTGTAGCCTGTGGCATTTTAATATGAGGCCACTCTCACACTACTTTTCCCTATCCCAGCTCCATGCCATGGTAGCCATGAGGAGTGACAGCAGAGGGGACTGACATGATTTGGAGCTCTGAGGATGGGAAAAGAAAAACATGTCCAGGGCACTGTCAAAAACAGTAGCATTCCTGGAGGCAAACAACTAGAGAAGACCAACATTGCAGCTCCCAGAGATTGCAAGAATTTAACAGGGAGAGCTAGGGAATAAGATAGTCATATGGGCTTTGGTAAGGTCCAACATATTCCTGGGGGTCTGCAAGGCTGTGCTTATGCTCAGGAGAAACTAGAAAGCATCCCAGTTATCTACTAGTCCCTGACTAAACGTGAGGTCATGTGCAGGTAGAAAGTGAAAGCTGCCTGAAGCTTGAATGTGTTCCTCAACCCACATGTAGATACCCTCACTCACACACAGATGTTTAAATACAACATCTGAATAATTTTTGGCTGACCACTAAGATATATGGGAGCAGCTAGGAGTGACTCCAAGGAAATTAGTCTTTAAAGTAAAAATAATTACAAAAAAAAAAAAACTTAAGTAGAGGCATCAGAAGTCACATCCTGCAGGAGAAGACAGAAGGCAGTAGAATGGCACATGCAATATGCTGAAAGAAAAAAATCTGTCAACTAAGAATTATATATCCTGCAAAAGTATCATTTAAAATAAAGGAAAAATAAAAGAAATTCCGTAATACACAAAGACAAAGAAGTCATTGCTATCAGATATACCTTACCAAAAATACTAAAAGAAGTCCTTAGGCTAAAAAGAAATGATACCAGATGGTGACTTGAATCTACATGAAAAAAGAGCACCAGTAAAGATATTTAGGAAGGTAAAAATAAAAGAGAGTACATATATTTTTCTTCTTTTCCTTTAAAGAGAAACTACATAAAACAATAATTTAAAAACTATATTTTGGGCTTCTAATATATTAAAATGCAAAACATATTACGTTAATAGGAGAAAGGATGGAAGAGCAAAGCTTCCCTGTGTTACTGGAATTAAATTATTATTAATCTAAAGCAAATACTATTAAGTTGACATACATATTATAATTCCCAGAGCAAACAATAAAAATAACTCCAAAATTATAGCAAAAAAACAAAGTCCAATCAATAAATTAAATTACAGTAATTTAAATTACAATAAATGTAAATAGATTAAACAGTCCAATCAAAAGACAAAGACTGTGAGAATGGATAAAACAACAAACTCCAAGCAAATATCATCTATATTAGATACACTTTACATGTAAAGATATAAATAAGTTAAAAGAATAAAAGATGAAAAAAACTGTAAAATAAAAACAGCAACCATAAAAGAGTTGGAATGGCTAGATTTATATATAACGTCAGACAAAACAGACTTTAAGAAGAAAATGTTACAAGAGAAAAAGGACATTTTATAATAATGGAAGGGTAAATTCATCAGGAAGACATAACAATTATAAACATATACACATCTAACAACAACAACAACGACAAAAACTTCCCAACTCATTCTATGAGACTGGTATTTTACATCAAACCAGACAAATACATCATAAGAAAGGAAATTGCACTACAGTCCAATGTCCCTAATGAATAGAGATGCAAAAATCCTCAACAAAATGTTAGCAAACCAAACTCTCGAATATATTAAAAAAAACGTTATACACCATGACAAAGAGGAATTTGTTCTAGGAATGCAAGGTTGTTTTAAGCATCCGAAAATCAATTAATGTAACATACTATATTACCTTAGTTAATAATGCATGGTGTAGAATAAAAGACAAAAAAAATACATGATCACTTCAATAGATGCAGAAAAAGCATCTGACAAAATCCAATACCCATTCATGATTTAAAAAAAACAACCCTCAACCAACTAGCAAAAAAGAACTTCCTCATCCTGATCTAAAGAACATATACAAAAAAAACCACAGCTAACATCATACTTAATGGTAAAAGACTGACTGCTTTCCTCTAAATCAAGAACAATACAAGTATGTTTACTCTCGCCACTTCTATCCAACACTGTACTGGAGATTTTAAACAGGAATTAGGCCAAAAAAAAAAAGGGAGAGACAAAAATGCTATCTGGGAAAAAAGTGGTCTTTGACAAAATCCAGCATAGGAAAATCCTAAGTCTCACACACACACACACACTCTCTCTCTCTCTCTCTCTCTCTCTCTCAAAACTAATAGAACATTCCATCCAAAAATAGCAGTAATATTGTTGAGGATAGACCATATGTTAGGAAACAAAACAAGTGTCAATAAATTTAACAAGACTGAAACCATATCAAGCATCTTTTCTGACCACAACAATATGAAACTAGAAATAAACTAGAAGAAGAAAGCTGAAAAAATTACAACTATGTGGAGACAAAATGACATGCTACTGAACAACAATTGGGTCAACGAAGAAATCAAATGAGAAATCAAAAAATCCATGTAGACAAATGAAAATGAAAATATGATATACCAAAATATCTGGAATGCAGCAAAAGCAGTACTAAGACGGAAGTTTATAGCAATACAGACCTATTCCAAGAAAGAAGAAAAATCTCCAATAAACAATCTAACCTTACATTTTAAGGAACTAAAAAAACCCCAAAACTTCATTTACCAAAGTAAGTGCAAGGAAGTAAATAATAAAAATCAAAGCAGAAATAAATTAAATAGACTAAAAAGACAATAAAAAGATTAATGAAACTACGAGCTTGTTTTGTGAGAAAAATAAATGAAATTGACAAGTCTTTAGCTAGACTCACTAAGAAAAAAAGAGAAGAGTCAAATAAATAAAATCAGAAATGAAAGAGAAGTTATAGCACATACCACAGAAATACAGAAAATCATAAGTGAATACTGTGAAAGGCTATATGCCACCAAATTGGACAACATAGAAGAAATGGATAAATTCTTAGAATCATTCAAATTTCTTAGACTGAATCATGAAAAAATGGAAAACTCGAATAGACTGATCACTAGTAAGGACATTGAAACAGTAATCAAAAACCTCCCAAAAAACGAAAGTCAAGGACCAGATGTCTTCACTGATGAATTCTACCAAACATTCAAAGACGATCTAATATCTGTTCTCAAACTCTTCTTTAAAAATTGAAGAGGAGGAAACACTACTCATTTTATGAGGCCAATATAACCACAACACCAAAATCAGACAAGAACAACATGCAAAAAAAGTTACAGGCCAATATCTCTGCTGAACATAGATACAAAAATCTTCAACAAAATATTAGCAAACCAAATACAACAATACATTAAAAGGATCATACACCATAATCAAGTGGAATTTATTTCAGGGCTGCAAGGAAGGTTCAACACCCATAAATCAATCAACGCAACATACCACATTAACAAGATGAAGGATAAAAGTCAAATGTGTGGAATATAAAACAAAAAGAAAAAATAAAAACAAACAAAACAACAAACTCACAGATACAGATAACAGATTGGTGGTTACCAGTGGGGAAGGGAGGTGGGCGGAAGGCAAAATGTGTAAAGGGGGTAAAATGTATGGTGACGGATACAAACTAGACTTTGGGGGTGAGCATGCTATAGTGTATACAGATATTGAATTATAATGTTGTACACCTGAAACTTAAATAATATTAAAAACCAATGTTATTTCAATAAAAAAATAATTAAAAGACAAGCCACAGACTGGGAACAATATTTTTAAATCATATACCTGATAAAAGACTTCTATCTAAAGTATATAAAGAACTCTTACATTTTAATAATAAAAAGCAAAACAACCTAATTGAAAAATGGGCAAAATATTTAATACACATTTAATAAACATATACAAATGCCCAACAAGCTGATGAAGATATGTTCAATATCATTAATAATTAGAGAAATGCAAATTCAAACCATAATGAGATATTACTTCACATTCACAAGGATAGGTATAATTTTTTTATAAAAGGAAAAATAACAAGTGTTGGTGAGGATATGGAGAAATGAGAACTTTCAGATATTTCTGTTGGTACATGTAAATATAATAAATGTGAAACTGTACAGCCCCTTTGGAAAACAATTTCAGAAAAGATTAAACATATAGTTACAATATGACCCAGCAATTCAACTCTTAGGTATATAATCAAAAGAACCAAAAATGGGTGTTCAAACAAAAACCAGCACATCAGTGTTCATAGCACATTATTCACAGTAGCCAAAAGGTGGAAAAAACATAAATAACCATCAACTGATGAATGAATAAACGAAATGTGGTAGTATATACATACAGTGGAACATTATTCACACGTCAAAAGTAAGAGGTCCTGATACATACTACGACATGGAGGAACCTTGAAAACATCATGATAAGTAAAAGAAGCAAGTCACAAAAGACCACATAGTGTATGATTCCATTTTTAGGAAATGTCCAGAATGGGCAAATCCATAGGCACAGGAAGCAGATTAGTTGTTTCCAGGAGCCAGGGATGATAACGGGGATTAACTGCAATTGGATGAGAGAGAGATGTCATTGAGGTGATGGAAATGCCTAAAGTTGAATTATAGTGATGGTTACACCACTCAATAAATTTACTAAAAATCCTTGAAGTGTACACTTAAAACAAGTCAGTTTTATAGCATGTAAATTATATCTCAATACAAAATTTTAAAAATGCCCTGGAAAGCAGAGGGAAAAAAAACATCTGTGGACAGTTTATTAGGGATCCTACGGAGCTCGTTAGGCTGCTGTGTGTTGTTGCTACTGCCGCCATGGTGATGGTAGGAGTGGTGGTTTTCCCATGAGGGCTGAGGGTCAAGCAATGATTCCGGTCTTTTAAATAAAGACTTAAAGCTTCTATAAAAAGGAATGTTTCTGGCTTTAAATTTGGAGTAGCAGTGCCGGGGCGCAAACAGAAGTGGGTGGGTTTGGAAAATATTTGGGATGCAAAAGTGATGAGATTTTGTACTGATTAGATACAGGGAACAGGGAAGAGGGAGGAGGCCTCAGACTTGGCATGCTTAAAGCTGATTTCCTGTTGTCCTCCCAAACTTACTGTCCCCTTGTGCTCTAATCTCAGTGAGGAGATCAGCATCCTGGCACGGAGTAAGCATTCATTGATTGTCTCTGGAGTGAAAGAATGAATGAACAGAGTGAAAATCTGACCAAAGCATTCACCAGGTCCTGCCAAACAGCCAGTCTAAACTCACCCTCAGGGCTGGCTCAGCAGATGTCTATTACAATGTCCCCCTCGCTTTATCGGCCCTTTGGGAAATCATCAGGTTCCACACCTTCATCTCAGCGGCGCCTTGCCTAGAACCTGCAGGTGTGGCACAGACGGGGTTTTGCCAAGAGCCTCTTACCGTGTCCATTCTTTACGTGAGGTCAATGGCAGGTGCGTGTACAGCCCATATGAGCATGGGGGGCATTTGGTGTTGTAGAAAGAGGGTCACAAAGGTGGCCAACTGGATGTATGTTCACTTTGGCTCCAGTCAGAAGGAGAATCTTTTTTACCAAAGAGATTTATTAATCCAGGGCCCCCCTCTCTCTTCCTGCAGGCAGAAAACACAACTGCCAGAAACACTAAGTCACCGAGTGATCAGTTTGGATATTTTACTGCTGTCCCCAGGGTTGACAAGCGGAGATACACAACTGCTTGTGGTTCCTAATACAGATGCCAAAACAAGGAAGTGATCCATTCCTGTCCACACTTCCCATAAATAAAGAATGAGGTGGGGCACCCAAGAAATGCCCCCAGACTCAGCCAACCCAGGGAACATTCCCTTCATCATAAAGTATAATCTCTTGAGGTATAGTGATAAGTAAATATATTCACCTTTCATCTTGTGAAGATTACAGTGTTCTGCACAATATATGGTTGCCACTATCATTATCATCAGTTCCTTAATGCAGAGGAATCAGAATGACACCACAGTATTGGTCCATAGTGTTTATAAATCTTCTTTGCCTTTATAGTTAAGTTCAAGTAAAATAAAATGCAAGTAACTTTTACTACAATGTTTTCTAAAAGGGAAATACCAAGCTAAGAAGCAACTCTGAAAACTGGTGTATAGTAATGGATTATGGAAATGTTCCTAAGTATGAGAGTTCAAGGTTTTCTTTCTGCAATTAAATCACCTAAGTCTTTTATGATGAGACTTGCTAAGCAGTCTATTATGTTCATTCAACACAAAGCATTTCGGTCAAACAATCATCTGGTTAAAATATTTAATAATAAAGCATCCGAAAGAACATTCTTCAGAGTTGGCATTCAAGTAAGCATTGAATGATTCTGGTTTCCAACTTTGGGGGCAATCCATAGTATTAAAAAGACTTTTTAAGAGTTGTTTTCAGAACAAAGAATTTCCTCCCATAGCTTCCGCAATAACCTGCCCTGCCACTCCCGATTCTTGCTAGGCATCCTTGCTCAGACAAAGGGGCAGACAAAGGGTAAAATCTGGGCAGAGAAGATTAGTGGATATTAGAGCGAAAGAAAGTCAATGCTGCAAGGTCTTGCAGACAGCCAAGCCGAGTTCCACCTTCCACTCCACTGCCGAGCAAAGTGAAATATGGAAAGAGTAAGGAACTCGTTGAAAGCTAGACACCAAGTCAGTGACAGACCCAGGACTGGGAAGTCCGACCGAGATTGAAACAATGTATACTGGGCGTCAGTCCCAACGGGAGCTTGCTCCAGGTCTTCCAGCTCTTTTCAAGCGCTAGGCCCATCTGGCCCCGCGCTGATCTCGCGGCAGACTCTGTCGCGCAGCTGGCACAAACCATGACGACAGCCCTGCAGCAAGGCACGAGTGGTCTTTTCCTGTGCCAGGGTTAAGGTGAGTACCACCGCCTAGGGGCCGAGCTGCCGGGGTGGGAACCGCCGCCCCCACTGCGCCAGGCCTGAAAGCAAGTGCCTGGGCAAACCCCATCCGTCGCACCCACCCAGGACACCCCTTCCCCGATCCATGGGGTGGAACCCACCTGTGCTGGAGGTCGCCACTCCCAACTCAGCAAAGCGGAAGGAATTGCAAGTAAGGAGAGCCTCAGGAGGCAGCCTTGCGCCCGCCCTTTGCTTTTCCCCAGAAACTGTCAGTCCCGCTTTCCCTTCCCCCAGCCCTTTCGGGCCCAGCAGCAAGCCTGGAGGCCCCGCCCCTCTCCTTCCGGCCATTCAGGGTGGGCTCCTCGCTCACCTGGGACTTAGTCTGCTGCGGGAGCGTACAACAGCCTCTGATTCAGAAGGATCAGAATGGGGCGCTCTAGTCGTTTGGCTTCATTTAACAGATTTGGAGCCACAGGCGCAGAGAGAATAGGCGGACCCACAAAACTACACTGCGTGTAAAACCCGAGTCTCTTTGCTTGCCTTTTCAATGGTCCTTCCAAGTCTCCCCACTATGCTTCTATTTGTGGTGGCTTATCAAGATTTGCTGGAACTAAAATTCTTCCACTATCCTTCAGCCACTTTCTTGAATTTACATTACATACCACTCAGTGCTGGACTCCTACCAATTCAGTTGAGCACCTCGAATCCGGGGTCCAGGTACAGTGCTAAATACAGTGAGCATTAGAAGGGAAGTCACCATTAAGAATGTACATCTTGTGCACATAAAAATTAAAGAACAATACTCATTACAAAGAAGGACCAAAAAGTGAACTGAATTAGTATATGCAATGGAAACCCAGGGCAGGGGGAAAAATTGAGGACAATAATAAATGATATATGTAATGTATAGACGTTGAAAAATGGTAAACAGAGCAGTATTGTAGTTATTAGAGATGAACATGTTAATCTAATATCAAAAGGGTAATAAAGAAAACGGTTTTTAAAAGTAATGATCAACAAAAGAAGAAAAAGCTTTCATACTTTTGTCGTGGAATTCTTTCCGCCAGACGCTTTACCCCTACTTGTCTATTTGGAAAATTGCTACTATTTTTGACTCAGTTTACATATTACTTAATCTGTGAATCCTTCCCGTTCTTTCCAAAATAAATTTATATTCTCATTTTCCATGGGTCCATGGTGGCCAATGAATTCATAATAGGCCTCAAGTATACTACATCATTCTGCATTATAATTTCTCTCTTTGAATGCCTATGTCTTCCAATGAACAAACAGCTTCTCAAGAGCAGAAAGTTTGTATTTTTCAAAGTTATTTTCCCAGACTCTAGCACAGAACCTAACATATAGTATTTATTTAGTGAATATTTGTCAAAAAAATATTTAGAACCACTGAGTAGACAGAAAAAAGACTATAGCCAGGGCATGAATTAATGTACTGAGGAAGAAGTGAATAAAGTGAGATTCTAGACTTAGGTTGGTATTCATGCAACAAACATCAACTACCATATAAGCTCTGGGTGTAAAATGGTAAACAGAAACCAGATAGAGTCCTTGCCCTTATGGAGTTTAAGAACAAATGGGAATTGGCTAGGCAAAGAGGAAAAGAAACTTTCCAGACAGAGTGAACAGCATGATCAAAGTGTCTGTAATGGAAAGGAGCATGACAGTAGCAATTAGAGTGAATAAGATCAATAAAGGTAAGATGAAATAAACAGATAGAAAGTACCCGTAAAGAGGCAAGAGGTTGATAGATAAAGCCTGTTTAATAGTAAGAAAAAGAAGCCAGTTTTCTTAGTCATAATAACTAACATTTATTAAACCTGCGCTACGAACCAAACGCTGGGCTGTTTTATAACAAACACTTAAAGTAGATACTATTATCTCTGCTTTAACTTAAGCAATTTTGCCAGGATCACACAGCACTTAAGTTTCAGGGCTGAAAATCAAACCTAGGTAATTCAGCACCAAACCCAAGCACAGGAACTGTAATAAAAGCAAAATTAAATACTACAAGAAACTCTTTCACAAAATATATTCATTTCCCTCAGATATTTAGCATCTATGAGAAGCAATGCTAAAAGCTTCAAGAACCAATACCCTGGACTTGAACGTTAATGCTCTGGACATAAGACTTTGGCATAGACACTGCTTGGTATTGGTGCCTTCAGTAGGTGATGCTATCAAGCAGCAATGATAACATTAGATATCGACAGCAAGCCAGAGCAGTGGAGGAAGAAAATAGCAGATGCCCTGAGGGCTACTTCATGGAGCACATATGAGACCTTGGGCAAAGGCCTTCACTTATCTGATCCTCAATTTCCTATTTCACAAATGGGCATAATAATAGAATCTATATCACAGGGTTGCGATGATTAAATGAGACATTGTTTGTAAAGTACCTGGCTGCATCTAACACACAGTAAATGCTCAATGAGCATTAGCTGCTATGATGCTGATTATTACTATTATAATGATGGATCTTAGTGATCAAAGTAGGGGAGGCATGACCAACCAAGGAAGATGTGGTTCAGGCACAATTTGTGGAGGGTTACATGGAATATCAGATAAATATTGAATGGGTTGTGAAACAAGTTTATTGCCTCCTCTTTGCCTCAATTACATCCTTTCCCTCCTCATTTTTAGTTAGCACTTACCATTCTGTGTTGTAACTGTTTACTTGTTTTTCCGTATTATGATTTTGTGTGTTTGTGCGAAGCAACTAACAGTGTCTGGCATAGAGTGGAAACTTAAAGAATATTCATTGAATGAGTGAATTAACATCTAAATAAAAAGCAATAGGTACAAATGTGCTACAAAGTAAGAAAAAAAAAGTGATAGAATTTGGGTCCGTTTATGGCCTTCCTGTGTTCCTAGAACACACTAGGATTCTTCCTGCTCTGTTTCCAATAATATAATCTACTCATCTATTTGTCTTCATCTGCCCTGATAACATTAGAGACCAAGGGTTGGCAATTGTTTTTCTGTAAAGGATCGGATAGTAAAGATTTCAGATTTGTGGGGGCACATACAGTCTTTATCTGCCACTACTCAATTCTACCTTCATTGAGCAAAAGCAGCCAGACAATACTGAAATAATGAGCGTGGATGTGTTCCAATAAAACTATTTACAAAAAGAGGAAGGAGGCAGAAGTTAGCCTGTGAGCTTATAATTTGACAACCCCTGCTCCAGAACAAATTATCACCATCTCCTTCATGAACTATTGTATATGAATGATGTGTGGGAGCCATTATCTTTGGCTAACATCTACGTCTTGGTTTTATCAGCATGTTAATGAAGATTTCATGCTCTCTTGTTCTGTTCATAACCTGAAGAGTTGTTGAAAAGTGATTAAAACCGTATTGTAATTTTGAATTATGATTTGTCAAAATGATCCTTAAAAGAGTCAATTCTAGAAATCTTTGAAAAGGTTTAAAAAATGAAGGAAGGAAAGAAAAAAATGAAGATTTGTGATAAAATTAACTTTGATTATGTTATTAAAAGTGACCTTTAGACAGAAAATAAATATTTTGGAAACAGTGCAATGTTGAATTGGCAGAGGCTTCGGTCTACAACAATTTTACTACATATCTATACAGAAACAAATGTTAAAATTTTAAAGAAATCATCTAGGCCATGCAAAATTTTCCTCATCTACCAATGGACGAAATTTGTTAAAAGCTGAAAGTGTATTAATTTGTGCTGAGGATATGAACAGTATGTGAACATTTCTGACTCTCAACAGAAATATGATTCAGCACAAACTCAGTAGCCTTCAGAATGATGACAGTATTCTATGTCTTGGTCGTGATGTTGCCTACACAGTATATACATATGTGAAAACTCTTTGACCTGTACAGTTCAGATTTGTACATTTAACTGTGTGTGAAATATACTTCAATAACAAGTAAGTTGAAAGAAAGGATATTTGGTAGCTAAAAGCATCATCATGAGGCAAGGAGAACCAGGCATGGGACTAAATTTTCAGGTTCCAAAAATTCACTGGTGTGATGATGAAACTCTTGATATAACAAAACACTAGATACCACTATTCATACCACTGCTACTACCACAACAGAAACTTTACTGTAGTCAGTAATGTTGATGGCTGCCACTTCTATGCTGGAAACTCAATCTGGCAAATATTATGGCAGCTCACAGAGAGAGCATGAATGTAAGAGCATGTATGAACAACTAAATTTTGTGATCGAACTCTGTCGCAATCATTGTTGGTTTCATTATTCTCCTTATGTGATTCTAAATAGTTTTTAACCTTTATTTTGGAAGATTTATTCCACATGTGTCCTGTATTATAAATGTCTTTAAATCCATTTTGGATTTGAGTCAAGAAATGCATAAAACAATGAAAAAGTGTATTTTAGCCACCAAATCATATTAATTTTTTCTCTTATTGCCCATTACTTTCTTTTCAGTCTTACTGTTGGTAAGGCAAAGACTCTGGAGTCTGACAAACCTAGGTGTTTATCCTGGTCCTCTTGCATTGCCCACCCTAACTTTTCTTGAATTTTCCTTTGTTTTATCACTCCCCAACTTCCATGAGTCTTCCCTAAATTAAACATATCCTATTGCTTTGACTGTTTCTCATAAAATGCGTTGAACTATCACCACAGGAAAAATTATGTCTTCAAGAGTCTGGAGGCCAAGTTCCCAAATGGTATCCTGTCCACTCAGGGGGTCAGGTTGGTGTCAGCCAAAGACTCCTCCTTCTAGTATGGTCAAATATTTATTTGAGCGTCCTAGGGTATTACCAGCAGTGTTGGACCCAACTTCTTTAGTATGACTATCTTCTTGGGCAAGAGAGTCAGGGTCTCTAGAATTCCAGAGCAGCCCAAATATTCAAGGTGATCTTTGTTTATACCTCATCTTATCCCACAATATCTATATATCT
>NW_006431396.1:195578-214480 GCF_000325575.1 Pteropus alecto | reverse complement strand
CCACTATAAAGTCAGCTTCTCTGTGGTATAGGGGCACCACACCCAGCTTTGAGGCATTTTTCTTCTTTAAAAAATTTTATTAATGGAAAGTTTTGAATCTACACCAAAGTAGAAAGAATGGTATAATGATCCCTATATACCTTTCACCCAGCTTGAACTATTTAATTCATGGTAAATTTTGTTTAATCTAAATATTTTGAAGCAACTCTCTTATACTTTATCATTTCATCTGTAAAGTTTTCAGTATGTAGCTATAAAATATAAGGACTTTTTATTTGGCATAACCATAATACCATTATCATACAATATATCCTTAATATCATCAAATATTCAGTCAGTACCCAAATTTCCAATTGTCTCATACATGTGATGAATGTTTTCTCTTTTTCAACTTGTTCGATCTGACTCCTAAAATCTCTGGAATTTGAAATTGGTCAGTTTATCTTTTAAATCTCTTTGAGTGTAGATCTTCTCTCTCTTGCTCTTGCTTTCGCTCTCGCTCTTGCATTCTTGCTCTTCTATTTTACTTTTTTCTTGCCATTTGTTTATTGAAGGATTGTTTATCTCTATTTTTCCACTCTCAATTTTGCTGATTATTTGTGGGCATGCTTTAAAAACAGATTTATTAAGATATAATTCACATATCATACAGTCCACACATTTACCGTCTACAATTCAATGAATTTTAGTATATTCAGAGTTGTGCATCGATCATCACAATTGAGTTTAGAACATTTTTATTACCCCATAAAGAAACCTTACACCCCTTAATCATGATAGCCCAACCCCCAACCCTGCTACTGGCAACCACTAATTCACTTTCTGTCGCTATGGATTTGCCTATACTGATCATTTCATATAAATGAAATCTTACAATATATGGTCCTTTGTGACTGGATTATTTCACTTAAGTTTACTGTTTTTAAGGTCAATTCATGTTGTAGCATGTTTCAATACTCCATTTCTTTATATGACTAAATAATATTCTATTGTACGAATACACCACATTTTGTTTATCCATTTGTCAGTTGATGGACATTTATGTTGTTTCTACTTTTTGGCCTTTGTGAATAATGCTTCTGTGAACATGTGGGTACAAGTTTTTATGTGGAGATATGTTCTCATTTCTCTAATAGTGGAATTTCTGAGTCATATGAAAACACCGTTTAACCATTTGAGGAATTGCCAGACTGTTTTCTACAGCAGCTGCATCATTTTACATTCTCACTAGCAATGTATGAGGGTTCCAATTTCTTCACATCCTTGCCAATACTTGTCGTTTAAAAAAATATTATGGCTATCCTAGTGGGGGTGAAGTGGCATCACATTGTGTTTTAGATTTGCATTTCCCTAAGGACTAATAATTTGACATCTTTTATGTGATTATTGGCCATTTGTATATCTTCTTTGGAGAAATTTCTATCCATATCCCTTGCCCATTTTAAAATTGAGTTATTTGTCATTTTATTATTAACTTGTAAGAATGCTTTACATATTCTGGATATAAGACCTTAGTAGATATATGATTTGCAAAAATGTTTTCCTATTCTGTGAGTAAACTTTTTGCTATCCTGATGATGTCCTTTGAAGCACAAAAATTTTTAATTTTGATGATGTCCAGTTTATTTTTGTTGTTGCTTATGCTTTTGTTTTCATATCTAAGAAACTATTGCCTCACCCAAAGTCCTGAAGATTTACACCTATGTTTTCTTCTAAGGATTTTATAGTTTTAGCTCTTACATTTAGATCTTTTAATTTTTGCATGTGGTATGATGTAGGGGTCTAACTTCATTCTTTTGCATTGTGGGCATGTTTTTAATATCTTGTTTTTAAGCCAAAAATTATCACATAAGCACGTTTTTCCTCAATTTAATTTTCTCATCTCAGTGTAACCTAAGGTATCATTAACATTTGTTAGGGAGCCAAAGCTTCATGATCATTCTATCTCAAAGATCTTTCATCAGAAGCCAGAACTATGATCTTGTAGCTCACCTGGATAATTCTCACCCTTAGGGCTAAGCCCAGTAGTCTTTTGTAACTTTCTTCAACCTAACCATAAGTGGAAGTCCTGGACTTCAGTGTTTATGCTTGCAGGAGACTGGAAATAAGGCCTTGAGTCTCTGCAAGGCATAGAATTGGAATGGAGAAACTCAGAGGTCTGTATACTTTGTGAAAATATAATTTAGGGGAAAACTCCACCAACAGAATCGTGACACATTGGCCTAGGATGTGGGTTCAAATGTCTGTAAGAGAGACCAAAACTGGAAGTGGAAGCGGAAAGGTGGAAAGTGAAAAAGTGGAAGAAATGGAGCCTGGAGTGCATTGTGATGGCCTCACCTAGTCCCCCATGGAATCTCCAGTTCTGAAAGACTCTGGGAAGAACTGGTCACGGCAGCAGGCCAGTGCTGTATGTCCAAGAGTGTGCTCACCCATTGCACCAGATTCCTGAGTATACACATAAAATATAAACTACATATGTTTAAATGTAGTTTTTTTATATATCTTATTTATTATAAGACTACATTTAAATACATACATACATATGTATGTATTTAAATGTAGTCTTAGAGTTCTTCCAGAACAGGGTTCCAGAAGAAACCTTTTCAGATAAATCTACAAAAGTTGTGATGCCGGGAAACTACTTGTTATGAATGAGAAGACTAAACAACAGGAAGATTCGGGTCAAGGATTTTATATCCAACTAAGTTAACTTTAAGATATAAGTACGAGCTAAATGAAAATGCTAGAACTCAGGAAATATTATTCCCATGATACTTTCCTAAGGGATTGAATAGAAAAAAGCTCTAGACAATCAGGAAATCATGGAAGTTTAGCATATGTTTGATGGCGAGCAGTAACTATACTTATCTTTAAAACTAAGAATAAATGATGGAGATGGAATGACAGAATAGAGTAAATCTTAAATACTCTGAATATATAGATATGATAAAAATAACAAAAGGTGTAGAAGGAGGATAGCTTTATAGACATTAACTAGGAGTAAGAAGTTATAAGTTTAACTTAGAGACTGCATCAGAAAGAGGAAAGAGGCTAAAAGTTTACTAGCAAGTTTCATTATGACTTATGAAGGGAATCAATAGACAGTATCTTTAAAAGGGGAATAAAATTATTATGTGAAGATATTAGTATGAAATATAGGTTCTTTAAGTGTGGAATTAGACCAGAAGATCTATATCACTTAGGAAGTTTTTAGAAATGCAAATTCTTATGTCCTACCCCAGACTTGTTGAATCAGAAACTCTGGAGTTGAGGCTCAGCAATCTGTGTTGTAACAGCACTCCAGGGGATTCTGCTATATGCTAAGTTTGAAAAACACTAGAATAAAGATATCATCAGAACAAAAAAGAACCTTTCTAAATAGTGAAAGATGCACCACAAAGTAAAGACCAATGCAAATGAGTCACATACTGAAATTATTTTATGTGTATAAAATACACACACACACACACACACACACACACACACACACACACACACACATGCAAAAACTGAGGACCCCTTCCCAAAGGCACTATTTATAATAACAACAATTACAAGGCACATTAAAATAAATTTTTATGAAGGATGTAATACTTTAAAGAAGAATATTATAAACTTTAAGTATTTTTAAAAGGCCTAAATGAATGTAGCATTATTCTATGTTCATAAGGGAAAGATTCATTATCATAAATATGGTTAGTCTCTTTAAATTACTCTATTCATTAAATGAAAATATAACTAAGATACCACAGGATTTTATTTTTACAGAAATTGACATGCTAATACTAAAATTTATATTATAATTTATATAGAAAATAGATAAGAATAGTCATGACAATTTTGAAGAATACATATAAAGAACTTGTACTACTAAATAGCAAAATTTACTACAAAACTACAATCAAAATAGTATAGCATTTTGGCATAAATAGATAAATAATGGACAAAAATAATGAACTTAAAAA
The DNA here is from genome assembly GCF_000325575.1 of Pteropus alecto. Taxonomy (NCBI): domain Eukaryota; kingdom Metazoa; phylum Chordata; class Mammalia; order Chiroptera; family Pteropodidae; genus Pteropus; species Pteropus alecto. Next base: position 210,515 of record NW_006431396.1, on the reverse strand, counting down.
TAGAACATGTATAAATGTAATCTTAATATATGACACATAAAGAATAGTAAATCAAAGAATGAAATGATTGATTTTAATAAATGGTGTTGGGATAATTGGCTATTCTTATAGAAACAGATAAATTTAGATCAGTACCTCACACTAGTCACAAACATTAATAATTTAATTTCTGGTGAGTTAAACCCTAAGTAAGAAAAAAGAGGATAGCATATATATAGTTGATCCCTGAACAATGCAAGGGTTAGGGGCCCTGACCCAGCACATCGAAAATCTGTGCATAACTTTTTTTTTTATTTTAGTAGTGTTTTAAAAAAATATTTATTTAAATTAGTTTCAAGTATACAGTACATTGGTTAGACATCTATATAGTTCATAAAATGATCCCCCCAATTGCTCCCTCCCTCCCCTGGCCCTCCACCTAGCCATCATATTAATACTAACTGCATAACTTTTGACTCTCCACTCAACTACAGTCTCTCAGAATACACTGGGGATCGGTTCTAGGACCCCTGTGAATATCAAAATCTATGATGCTCAAGGCTCCTATATAAAATGGCATAGCACAATGCATATAGTCTATCCTCGAGATCCAAGAATTCTCAACCGCAGATGGAAAATACAGTTTTTCATCCTCAGATTGAATCTATGGATGTCAAACCCAGGGATACAGAGGGCCGACTGTATATTTATTGGAAAGAAATCCATATATAAGTGGACCCAAGCAGTTCAAAGTCTTGCTCAAAGGTCAACTATAGTTATATATAGTTAAAGTGAATGAACTAGATCTATGTGTAACAATGTAGATAAATCTTAAAAACATAATGTTGAGTGAAAAATGTAAGGTTCAAAAGATATGTATAATATGAAATTATTTATACAGTTATATATACATTATATATTAATTACATACCCAAATATACAGTAAGGAAAAAGAGAACATCAGAATATGATATCTAGGTAGGTGAGGAATTATTTAATAAGACATAAAAATAAACCGTATGACATAAGAGACAAGATTATAAACCATAAAGGGAAAGATTGATAAATTTAATTATATTAATGTATAGTACAAGGTGGGGGATCACTTTGTAAATTATATACATGTCTAACCACTATGCTGTACACCTGAAACTAATGTAAAATAATATTGAATGTCAACTCTGACAAGTTAGTAGTTGAGGGATGGTCATGGAGATGGGGAGTACGGCATAGGGAAGGTAGTCGGCAGTAATGTAATGGCTATGTGTAGAGCTAGAGAGGTGATAGAGTAATTAGGGGGATTGTTTCATAAACTATATAAATATATAACCAATGTATTGTATATTTGAAACTATTGTGCTAAAAAAATGAACACGATACCCCCTAAAAAAAGAAATAAATAAAATTTAAAAATTAAATATCTGAGTATAAACAAAGATAAAAGCAAGTTACAGACAGCCAGAAAATATTTACAGCTTCATATCTGACAAAGTTTTAAACTTATGAATACATAAAGAATTTCTACAAACAAAAAGAAGGACAACCAATCAAACCAAAAATATGGGCACAATATGAGCTAGCAACTACTAGAGGAAGAATCCTGAATGAACGGTAAACCTATTAAAATAAGATATACCCCACTAATATACAAGGAAATGCATCACAATGAGCTATTATCTCATATTCACCGGACTGGCAAAATTTAGTCTGATAACACCAAATGTTGATGAGAATGAAGAGAATTAGGAACTTTTAAATTGCTAGTAATTTTAAATTGGTATAACTGCTTTGGAAAGAATATGGCAATATCTAGTAAATGTTGAAGATGTACAGGTCCTCTTAGAGATATATACCCTATAGAAAATTGTGTATATGCATAAGGAGATATGGCCAAGGAAGTTCATTGCAAAGTATTTGTATAGGAAAATGTTGGAATGTGCTTAACTATCCCTCATTAGAGAAAATTATAAATACACCACAGTTCATTAATTCAAAGAATACTTTGAAGCAGTTAAAATAAACACACAATGCAGTATACATATGACATATTATTGAATTGTACACTTGAAACCTGTGTACAGGTTTTATTAACCAGTGTCACGCCAATTGTACACTTGAAACCTGTGTACAGGTTTTATTAACCAGTGTCACGCCAATAAACTTAATAAAAAATAAAGTGAATGAACTGGATCTATGTATACCAATATAGATAAGAAACAGAGGGGTGTCTATTTGTTGTTTTCTTCAAAAGGGAGAGAAATGACAATGCTTAAATACTGATGAGAAGGAGCCAATTCAAGTTAGAGTTTGAAGGTATAGGATGAATAGGGAGCAACTGACAATGTCTGGTTCCTGAAATGGTAAGATTGGATGGGATTCAAAGCATAGAGGAAGAGATGGGCCTTACCTACAAGGAAGAACTCTTGTATTATAGTAGGTTGAAAGGAAGATAGAACAGGGACAGAAGTGTAGTGTTGGTGGCAAGAAAATGAAGGAACTCCAATCTGATGCCTTTTGTTATTCCTGTAAAGTAGAAAGTAAGTTTTTCTGCTGGGGGGGCAGGTGATGGTGGTGGTGATGGTGGTGTTGTGTATGTTAGTTCTGTTTATCAGAAGATACCATTAGTAGAGGGGAAAGGATAGACACAGAATAGGAGATAATTACAATACATATGTATGACGAAGGGCTCATGTTCAGAATATATGAAGAACTCTTATAAATAAATCACAAAAAACCACAGCCCAATTAAAAATGAGCAAAAGATTTGACAGGAAACATCAGAAAAGAGGATATCCAAATGACCAATATAAGCATATGAAACGATGCTTGTCATAATTACCCACCAGGAAATGCACATTAAACTCACAGTGTTTTAAGCCATCCACCTGTATGGCTTAAATTAAACAGCAGACAATACCAAATATTGCCAAGTTTGTTGAAAAATTGGAATCTCACACATTGTTAGTGGGAGTATAAACTGAAAAACCTATTTTAAAAAATTGACAGTATATACTAAAGCTGAAAGTATTACTACCTTAAGATCTAGCTTATATCCAACAAAAACAAATGTACATGTTAACTCAAAGACATGTATATCACTGATCATTTGTCATAGCCCTAAACTGGAAACAACCAAAAAGTCCATCAATAGTAAAATGAATAAAACTTTTATTTGAATACCATTACAAAACTACTGACACATATACCAATATTAATGAAGCTCAAAAACAATTTGCTGAGCAAAATAGCCAGACACAAAAGAGTACTTACTGTGTTATCCCATTTATACCAATTTTTAGGAAAGGTGAATCTAATCTATGATAATAAAATGTCAGAATAGGGGTTACCTCTTGGGAAAGGACAGGTGGAATATAGAATCAGAAAGGACCAGAAGGAACTTTCTCAGGTGCTAGATGTGTTCTATACCTTTATATCAATAGAGGTTACACAGGCATATATACATATGTGCAATTTTATTTAGCTGTACACTTAAGATGATTGCTTTTTATGCATTTTATGCATGTTATGTATTAATAAAAATTTTTAAGCTCCTGAGGTAATTCTTATATTACATCTCTCCTCACTCCTTTGTTTTAAGCCTCTTCTTTAAACCATAAAACTCCACACTATCTTGGGGTTTCCAGAGTAACTATTTCTCCTTGGGGCCAGTATTGTTTCTGTGCCTTCTCTGTTCTATCGCTAGTCCTCTTTCTCCTTTCTCTTCTGCTTAGGCTAATCTTATAGAATATTCCAGTCACTATGTTTGAAGCCATAACAATCAGCTCTAGGATAGTCTATTTCTGCCCTCTTCTCTGTTCCATGATTTAGGACTGTCCATGTTATAAAGGTCCAAGGGCTCACGGGTACTTATGGAAGATTTGTTCTTTAAGTGTCTTTCAAATAAAAAAAAGTAGGCCATCATAGACAGTGAGCCATTAGTAACCCTAATGCAATACTGGCCCCACTCCAATGATTTGCTTTTGGAGATAAACAACCTAGATCAGACAAGTAATAAAGGGATTCTTTCTTGGCTTTAAGTATCCACTGAATAATTTCTAATGTATCTCTAAATAATCATCAATGAGTTTTATAGTTACCTTTAAGCTAATTCTCCTTTGCACTCTTTTCTCATCCTTCCCCTATCCTTATATTCTTATTCCTTCACATCATGCTATCCATTTGAAATACTTATACTATTGTATTCCTCAGTCACCTTCCACAAAGCTTTTTAAAATTTATCATTGGACCTCTCATCCCCTATGATCTAAACACTGAACTATTTAAGGTATACAATATTTATAAGTGAAGTTAATCTTCCACATTATTACCTGTATCTCTAAGAAACTGAACTTAAACTGAAAATCTCACATCTTCCAGAAGGATGAATCATAAGCATATTTATAATCCCTATGCTGATACATTATTTGCTAATCACAACACAGGGCACAGTGCTGTTTCAATTAGTGGGTAGACATATTTATCATTACAAAATTTTCCTAAATTAAAATCCACAGAAAACACCTAAATGTACAATGACGATATCTAGATAGTTCTCACTAAGTTTTATTGCAGTGTGAATGCAAATGTGTAGATTAATATTCTAAATGAATTAGACACCTCAAGTTTGCATGCTCAGACAATTGAGTTCTCACATATCCCAAGTTAATGAAGAAGGTAAAATAGTGTAGTGGAGAAAGCAATTGACTAGGATTCAAGACAATGAGTTCTTGTTTTAGCCCTGCTACTAAGTACTTAGGTATTTTTGAGCAAATAGTATAATATCTTTTGGCTTCAGAATTACCTATTCTGTAAAACGAAGAGCTTAGAGTAGAAATTTCCTTTTATTTGTATTTTGTTTCATAGTTTTAAAAATTTTTATAAGAACTATCATGTCTGACCTCATAACAACCAGTGAGTTATGCAAATTAGGTACCATTTTTGTCTATTTTATAAATTAAGCCCAGATTGACAAAAGGATGTGTTCAAGGTCACACAGGTAAGAACCAGAGCAAGAACCTTTCTATTGCAGTGTTCTCTCCATACTACCATACTGGCCTTTTAAAGCATTTTAGAGGCCAGAACCACTGATCGTCCTCCAATAGAGTTCCCTGTTGAAAGCCATACCAATTACTAATTCATGATCTTTCCTTGTCCTCAGATGTGAGCTCGTGGTAACTTTTTACTTTCATATAACATACTAAGCACATTCTGTGCCATTTACCTTTTTTCCCTCATTAAACTTTGTTTTAATGGGTCTCAAAATTCTGTGGCGGATTTTTGGTCAAGTTGTTTCCATTTGAACCATTGTACTTCCACTTTCTGAGACTTTGGAAGGTGCTGAGGCAATCTGCTACGGTGTGATGCTTTATTTTAGGGATAATGAGGAAGCTGGGGGCTTGAGGATGTAGAACTTGGAGACACAGGGGAATGATGGTCTGGAAAGAGGGGAACAATTACTTATTTTAAACTGTTTTTCCTCTAGACTGCTCATGATTTAAACAGTAATCTTTTAGCCTGATAACGTTTTTGTTAATCACTCTCTCTCTCTCCCCTGAGTCATTCTGATCCCTGAGGCAAGGAGCCAGTTTTCTTCTGCAGGAAGGTTATTGCTTCTCCTAATGTCTGGGGGATGGGAATATCTTGAGGGTTGGTATTTGGGGTTGGTGAGGAAGCAGGAAGGGCGTGCCAAGGGCTAGGACAAATCATTCTCCATCTTATGGATGCCATTCCAAGTCTTAACGATTATCCAACTATTTCATTCAAACATTTGTTTTGAGCACTTATTCATAGTCTATGATCTATCTATCTTAACGATTATCCAACGATTTCATTCTTAACGATTATCCAACTATTTCATTCAAACATTTATTTTGAGCACTTATTCATAGTCTATCATCTATCTATCATCTATCATCTATCTATCTATCTAATCTACTTATCTATCTAATCTATCATCTATCTATATATCTAGTCTATTTATCTATCTATGATATGCTGTTAGGCACCAGAATACAAATACAAAAGCTCAAAACAGTTTCTGCCTTTAAGGATCTCATGTCATAAGCACAACATATTACTATGAGCATGATATGCTTTAATACTATTATATGTATATAACTTTTTTCATCTTTGTTCACTAAATATGAAGTATATTTGAAAAGATGTTGTTATAGCTCCTGTGAAAAGCATTTGTTGGTTTTAGTAAATCCTTCCTGGTATTCTCAAAAGGGGACATTGCAGTGGGACAGATTCCTGGCCGAAGTTTGTCAGAAATGCTGCCAAAGTGTGAAATCAGCCAAGGTTTCTTTGGTGCCCTTCCAACCTCCCTGACTACTGGCTCTCAAATCTCTAATGCCTTCAAACTGTCCCCCAGCTTTCCAAGCCCTCTTCTTGTTTCATCTCATCCAGATTCTCCTTACTTGGGCAGTTCATGCTTGGAGTTTTTCTATTTAGTCTTTTGCTGGGTAAAATGTGTCTATACTCTTTTCAGAAGGCCATGGACTTGGAGATCCTAACTCTATAAAAACAGGCACTGATTCAAGATACACTTAAATAGAGGGCAGCCCCATTTGCCTCTGGTCTGTTCCACTGTCAATGCACCAAGGATAGGATTTCTTCTTCTTGTATCAGAGCAGTAGGACTGTGGCTTATCCCACTTGTCTTCTTTACCACCTTTATATAAGCCAGATTTCACAACAGCTATCTTTATTTTGCCTTAATTCCAGATTCTATAGATGTTTCATTCTCTATTTTGGGTGCTGTAATTTAGAAAGAACTCTGTACTAATTTCTAGTGATGTCTCTAATACTAATTTAGATGATTCAGTCATCGTAGTTGAAAGTAACCCAGAATTCCTTTTGGACAGTAGTTCCCAATATTTTTTACATCATGAAACAAATAGAAAGCAGTATTTGTATATCTCACTGAAACCAACAGGCAAGGCTGCTTACAGCCAGAGGCAACTGGCCTAGAAATTCCAGCCACTCAAAGCTCTGTCTGGTCACCATGAAGGCTGAAGGAATCAATATCTTATTGCTACTTATAGTTCATTTGTGGAGAACCAGTGTGTAAAGACCACACACTAATTGGTACGTTCCAAGATTTCCTTTTATTCCCACCATCTTCTCATATTGAAGATAAATTTCTTGTACAAAGTCTATATGAGTTCACTTATATGTGGAGTATAAAATAGAAAGCAACAAATGAACAAAACAAACAAAAGCTCACAGACACAGGCAACAGTTTAGTGGTTACCAGACAGAAAGTGGGAGGAAATGCTATAGTTAAGGGTAAAGGGGGTCAAGGATATAGTGACAGAAGGAGATTTGACTTTGGGTGGTGAACACACAATGCAATATACACATGACATATTATTAAATTGTACACTGAAACCTATTTGATTTTATTAACCAATGTCACCCCAATAAATTTAATTTAAAAAGTCTTTTCAAGTAGATTTCCATTCCCTATTTGAAAATATCCAGTGTTGAAAAACTCACTGCCTCTCAGGGAAGGAAGTCTGTTCCATTCTTGGCTAAATCTAATGGTTATACAGTTCTACTTGTTGCCAAACTAAAATTTGCCTCTTAAAACAGAGCACATTCCTTCAGATGAGATTTGGTCAGAGTAAATTTAAATAGAACTTTTACACTTTCCGTTCTCTGTATACTATGCTTTTATTAACGATGACTGAGATTTTACTGCCTTTTTAGTAACTGTACATTGTTGACTCATAGGCTTACTGTCAACCAAATCCCTTAAGTCTTTTTTTACATATGGAGCTCTTATGCCAAGTCTGCTTCTTCCTGTGTATTTGAAGGATATTTCCATTGATCGTTATCACATTTCACTTTTTAAATATTGTCTGTTTCATCTCTCTTCATCCCTATCCAAGTCATCAGGAAAAATATTGAACAGGCCAAGGACTACTGATCTCCCTATATTTGATACCTTTTATCCCTTCACTTAACATCTCTTGAGCACCTTTTACATGAAGAACAAAACACCTGCAGTTTCCGTTCTCATGAAGCTTATGATTAGTAAGCAGAACTATTTTGGTTTAATTGTTCAATTAGACGTGAGCCCATCTAATTGTCCTGTCACCTTTCTATTGTTTTCATAAGCATATCATATGAAACTTTGTCCAATACCCACATTGTTTAATCCGGATACAATATGTATATAGCATTCACCTTATGTCCTAACCTAGTAACCCTAGGAAAGAAAGGCAACATGTCTGTAAATAGGCATGACATTGTAAGTTAGAAGCTTAGCTGTCACTTGCCAATAACGACACAGAAGAACTTATGTGGATGTGTCCCTAGCTTGCTTGAGAAGAAAGGCTCTGAAGGAAACCAGAAATGTGTCTCTGCACGGAAAAAGAAGAGAAAAATTTGGGGGGTCGTGGTATGAGAAGAGAGATGTAGTAGAGTAATTGAGAGTGAACAGCACATAGCTTAAAGATATGCCAGCAACTCCAAAAGAAAAACTAGTTAGTTGAGGACTACGAGGGTGGGAGAGACAAGATTTTAGGTGTTAGGAGACACACAGAAAAGATGGTAGTTCCCAAACAGGAATATTTTCTACAACTTTGGTCATTATGAGTGAGAAAAAAGACATCCAAAAGACTACGAATTAGGCAGTGTGTCAAAGGTGTGGCTGCCCAGCAACATCTGCCAGCTACTGACAATGTTGTTATATATTGTTTTCTGTTAATTGAGCTTCTTAAGGTAACATCGTGCCAAGGGTGTAAAATATACAAAACATGCTTATTGGAAAAGAAAGCTGCTTGCCTCAGTACAACAGATATTTCTAGCTGTACCATATATTAAAATAGGCATTTATAATAACTTAATTTGGACCTTTTTGTTCTATCAAAAATCAGCATGGAGTTTTCAGTAGGAAATTAGAGTATTCTAGCAAAACTGTTGGTCATACATGTTAGTTCCTGGTGATTACCACCTTTTTTCCTTCTCATCAATAATTCTTTTTTGGTAATCAGTTCTAAAACCCTGACTAAACTTTATGTTGAGATCACATTTTATAAGTTCTTAAATTTCCCTTTATTTTTTTTAAACTAAGGACTATATTTTTCAGCCTCTGTTTTTAACAGACAATATTTTACAGCAGTTTTATATTCACAGCAAAATTGAACAGAAAGTACAGAGATTTAATATATACTGCCTGCCCCTGCATATGCATAGCCTCCCTCACTGTCAACATCCCCCACCAGAGTGGTACATCTGTTACATTTGATGAGCCTACATTGACACATTGCTATCACCCAAAGTTCATAGTTTACATTACGGCTCACTCTTGGTGTTATACATTCTATGGGTTTGAACAAATGTACAAAGACATATATCCACCATTATAGCATCATATAGAACAGTTTCACTGCCCTAAAAGTATTCTGTGCTCCACCTATTCATCCCTCCCTCTTCCAGCCCCTGGCAACTAATGACCTTTTAATTGCCTCTATCATTTTGCCTTTTCTAGAAAGTCATAGAGTTGGAATCATACAGTAAGTAACCTTTTAATATTGGCTTCTTTCGTTAATTAACATGCATTTGAGGTTCCTCCCTGTCTTTTCATGGCTCGATATCTCATTTCTTTTTAGCGCAGAATAATATTTCATTGCCTGGATGTACCACAGTGTATTTATCCATTCACCCACTGAAGGATATCTTGGTTGCTTCTGAGTTTTGAAAATGATGAATAAAGCTGTTATAAACATTCATGTCTTGGTTTCCATGTGGAAATAAAATTTCACCTCATCCGGGTCAATACCAAGGAGTGTGATTGCTGGATTGTATGGTAGTAGTATGTTTAGTTTTTTAAAAACTGCCAAATTGTCTTCCAAAATGTCTGCATTCTTTTTGCATTCACACCAGCAACAAGAGTTCCTGTTGCTCCACATCGTTGTTGAATTTTCATGATTCTAATTGGTGTGTAGTGGTATCTCTTTGTTTTTTTTTTTTTAATATGCAGTTCCTAATGACATATGATGTTGAGCATCTGTTCATATGCCTATTTGTTATCTATATATCTTCTTTGCTCAGGTATCTGTTCAGATCTTTTGCCCATTAAAAAAAAATGTTGTAAGAACCATAACAAGAGATCTACCCTTGTAACAAAATTTTAAGTGTACAATACAGTATTTCTAACTATAGGCATTATGTTACACAGCAGGTCTCTAGAACTTATTTGTTCTGCATAACTGAAACTTTATGCCCATTGAATGACAACTGCCATTGCTTCCTCTCCTTAGTGCCTAGCAACCACCATTCTACTCTGCTTTTATGAATTTGACTATTTTAGATTTCTCATTAAAAGTGGAATCATGCAATATTTGTCCTTCTGTGACTGGCTTATTTCAGTTAGCATGATGTCCTCCAGATTTATCCATGTGGTTGCATATGGCAGGAGTTCCTTCTATTAAGGCTGAATAATATTCCAATGTATGTATATACCACATTTAATTTGTCCATTTATCTGTCAGTTGACATTTAAGTTGTTTCCATGTCTTGGCTATTGTGAACAATACTTCAACGAAGATGCAAGTGTAGATAAATTTTAAGATCCAGATTTCACTTACTTTGGATATATACCTGGAGTGGGATTGCTAGATCATCTAGTAGTTCTATTTTTAATGTTTAAGGAACCACAACATGTTTTCCATAGCTACTGCACCATTTTATGTTCCCACCCACAGTGTACAAGTATTTCAATTTCTCAACATCCTGGCCAACACTTATTATCTTTTCACAATAGCCATCCTAACAGGTGTGAGGTGACATCGTATTGCAGTTTATTTGCATTTCCCTGATAGTGATGTTGAGCACTTTTGGAGTTCCTCGTCCATACTCCATAAATCTTCAAAAATCACCAAGAAGGATCTCATGCATAACTTTTCTCAGTATGAATACAATTCATCTAGTCAGAAGACTTGAAATTATTGAGTGAACTACATACTCTCCTTTGTTTCATCACTTGTATTGCACTTAAAATCTCTCTTCCTAAAGTTTTAATATGTTCAGTGTAAAAATCATTATCTTTGGCAAGGAGAATTGAGACAAAATGATATCTGAGTAATTCTGATTTTTTTCATCATAACATAAAAATGGACGAAGCATTTTCCCCACATGAATCAGCATATGTGAGATAAGTCTTGGTGATATATCTTGTAATGGAAATCAGAAGACCTGAATTTTATTTCCACTTCTCCCCCTGTGCTCACATTTGCTGTTATGAGTTTTGGCAAGCTGCTTCCCCTCTGTGGACCTTAGTGTCAAATGAGTTGGGGCAAATGATGCCTAAGATCTTTTATACATTCTGTGATTCTATTAGAAAATGAAATTTCTGTAGTCATGGATGCTCACTGCTTTTATGTTATCCCTTGTCAATATAAACATCTTAGGCTCCTTTTGTGTTCTTTCTATATTTTCCTTTCATCTTGTAATTTGTTGGTGTTTCTCACTGTGAACATGTGAGAGATGCAACTATACAATTCTACGATTCAATATTCATCTATAATCACTGATCTGAATTGGCTAATATACAACTAGAAATGGACAAGATGAAAAGTACCATAAAGTTACCAGTAACATCAAGTTAAAAACTAAATATCCATCAATAAAAAAAAAATGCTGACGTAAAGTTTGGAAATATCTAATTACTCTCCCTGTGGACATAGACTTTTAGAATATTAAATGTTGCAGGTAAAAAACTAATCTTCTAAGAGATGGAGACCAGCTTTTTCACTCTCCTCCAGTTTCTATGAGAAAAAATTTTCCCCGCACTCTCTTGTTATCTGTCTGTTACCTCACCTCCTAATTCTGATGACTTACCTGAATGATGAATTTGGGAGCATGAACTGAGCATGTATAACTGAACGTCATACTCCTTTTGTTCCCTTGGTTGTTATCTGACTACAAGGAAGCATGTGGTCCTGTCTGCTTCTTTGTTCAGTGATTTTTTAAAAATAATTTTAAAAATTTTCAATTACAGTTGGCATGCAATATTATATTAGTTTCAGGTGTACAGCATAGTGATTCAACATTTATATAACCTGTGAAGTGATTATTTTGATAAATCTAGTACCCATCTGACACTGTACATAGTTATTACAATATTATTGACTATATTCCTTATGTTATACTTTACATCCCTATGATTATTTTGTAACTACCAATTTGTACATCTTAACCCCTTCCCCTTTTTCAATCATTCCCCCAAACCCCCTCTCATCTTGTCCTCTTGTTCCATAAGTTTTTCAGGGACATACTTTTACATAATCATACCTGTGGTTGTATAGTATTGTCTATGAATGGATGGGTAAGTCTAATTATTTGGCGTAATATTAAGAAAGCCACATTTTCCAAATTAGTTTTATCAGTAATAAAGTTGATGTTTTGATCTCCATATGTATAACTTCTCTAACTTTTAGTTGGTTCCAAACTCAGGCAAAGAATGAGGGAATTATATGGTGACCCCTTAAAACACTTATACTCAGAATGTAGAACTCCAACAAACCTAGACAACATATGAAACATATGTGGACTTCAGTCATGCTCCATTGTGTATTTGGGGAGTCATTCCAAGAAATGTCTTATCTGAGCAAAAAGGTTGTCTATTTTTCTAGCCAAGACTTTGTGGATCTCTTCATGGAATACTCTTTCATTACTCCCATTAATAGATTGAAATGCTTACTAAGTGACTATTTGGTACTCCAGAAATATTTGAAAACTCCCACTAGAAAGACAACGCACAAGATCTGGTTCTTATGAAAAACTTTAGACTTGTTCTTGGCTATACTGGTGCCTTCCACATAAGATTGTAGGCTTATATGGATATCTTTAAGGCAAAGATATCTTGAGGATTATATCAGCACTCACATTGAATGAGATGGCCTGGGTTGAAATGTGAGGATCCTTATGGACTTTAATGGACTATTTCTTGTAGACTGAATGGCCTTGTTGTCAAAGGGGACTTATGGCGTAACAGAAATTCTTCTGTCCTTACTTTTATTGTCTTCGCTCTGAATTTGGGAGAAAACCATTCTATCCCTAACTTCCTAAAATGCAATTAGGAGAAAGTTCCTATAATCTTATTTCAGGAGAGAAAAAAAAAAACTTTGATAACTGCAATAGAATGACTCCAGTACCCTTCAGAAGGGACAGGAAAAACCATGCTGAGTAAGATGCTGGCCTGTCTACTTGTGATTCTGTTATGTTAATCTATAAAGTATCCAATTTTAATGTCCTCTTTTTCTGGCCGGAGAAACCCCTTAGCAAATACTTAGCAAATTAACAGTCTATGTCCCTTTGCCAGAGCTCCCAAATCAGCCCTTTCCCTTGGAGCAAAAAAGGGACTAAAAGTGAAAGAGAAAAAATAACTATACTGTTAAAGAACTGAAAAGAGTGGCTTTTGGATGGTGTGTGTGTGTGTTTTTTTTTTAATACTTTATTGAAGTAAAAGAAAGAAATAGGAAATTGCAATGCCTTGGAAACTGTGCAAGTCAAGTCAGTCTAGGCTAGATTTTATTTTCTCAGCAAAGTTTAATTTTGAAAAGTTGTAAGTTTTTTAAAACTGAAATCAGAGTATAGTGAGTTCTTGCATACTCAAATCAATACTGAGAGAGGATAGATTCATTCCACAAATATTTTTTAGTATCTACTCTATGTCAGGCACATATAAGGCACTATATTTTTCATTATGAGCAAACAACAGATATAGTGCCTATCATTGAAGAGCTTTCAAGTATAGTGGGAAGAGATAGTCATTAAATAATCACATAACAGCAGTCCGTATTTATAAAGAAAAAGTACAGAGAACTGTGGGAGCATATATACCTTGAATGTGTTTGAGTTGAACAAACAGCAAAAATTTACCTGTGAATGGGATTGTTTAAACTGAAAGAAAAAAGATAAATAAATATGAGGTAAAAAAATTGGTAGATGAAGAGAAAGAGCAGGAAGACATTCGAGGCAATGGGAACAGCATATGAAGAGTACCAGAGTTATGAGTTTCTGGATTTGTAGAATAATCCAAAGAAAAGCAATGTGGCTAAAAAGTAAAAAGCAAGGAAGAACCAAAAAGTAAGACCAGAATGGGAGATGTGGGATATATCTTGCAAGATTTATAAACTATGTTAAAAATTTTGGACACTGGACTTTAAGGGCAATGGGGAGCCACTGAAAGGTTTAAGCAGTCCTGGTGTGTGTATGTTGTGTGTAGTTGGGAGAGGAAAAGTCAAAATTGTATTATATAGAGAGACTATTCTGCCTCTAGTATGGAGACTAGTATATAAAAGGGTTAAGAAAGAAAATAGGAAGCCCAGTCTGGGTACTACTAAAATCATCGTGTGAGAAGTGATGGTGACTTGGGTTAGAGTGGAAATGGGAAATTGTGGAGATGGGAACTAAAGGGTCAGATGTGAGAGACTTTTAGGAACTGCAATACAACAGAACTTGATATGAGATTAGATGTAGGATATGGGGGATTCCCCATAATTATTTTGAATAGGTCGACTGGATGGATGGCAAAATCATCTACTGAGATACAAAACACTGGAATAGAGATTTTATTATTTATTTTTGGCAGAAGAGAGATGATTTCTATTCGAACATTTAGTTTGAGACACCTGTGGAATATCCAAATAGAGATAGTAAAGTGGCAGTTGGATATATAGACCTGGCTCAAGAGAGAGGACTGGGCTAGAGATAGACATTTAGAAGTCATTAGCATATAGGTTGTAACTTTGCCAATGAGAATAGATGATATGATCCTTGGAGAATATATAGAGGGAGATGAGAAGGCAGCCTGGGACAGAAGCCTGGGAAAGTTTAGCTTTTCAGGGAGGATAGACGAGGACAATCTGAGCAAAGAGGATGAGGGGGTGTCCAGATAGGGTCACTGTGCTGTCCTGGAAGCCAGCAGAGAAGTGTTTTCAGCAGG
>NW_006431396.1:189573-195298 GCF_000325575.1 Pteropus alecto | reverse complement strand
CTAAGTACTTTTTAAAAATTTTATGAATAAAAATTTCAGTATTCACTTATATGTATTTGTGAAAGATATGTTTGTCTTTATAAAAGACAAAAAATATAACATCTAAAAATAACTGATACATTTAATATCATTAAATATACAGTGAGTGTTCAAATTTCCAATTGTCTCATGAATGTAAAAAACATTTTATAGTTTTCTTTTTTAATCAGTTTCCAAATAAGGTCCACATATTGTGATTGGTTGTCTTTTTAAAATTTTATTTTTAAAATTATTTACACTAATGACGGTTTTACTTCTTCCTTTCCAATTTGATTTGCTTTTATTTCTTTTTCTTGTCTGATTGCTGTGGTTGGGACTTCCAATACCATGGTGAATAAAAGTGGTAAAAGTGACATCCTTGTCTTGTTCCTGATCTTAAGGAAAACATTTTTAGCTTTTCCCCATTGAATATAATGCTAGCTATGAGTTTGTCATATATGGTCTTTATTATGTTGAGATATGTTCCCTTCATTCCCACGTTGCTGTGGATTTTTATCATAAATGGATGCTGGATTTTGTCAAACACTTTTTCTGCATCTGTTGATATGATCATATGATTTTAATTCTTCATTTTGTTTATGTGGTATATCACATTAATTTGTGGATATTGAACCAACCTCGCATCCCAGGAATAAATCCCACTTGATCATGGTGTATGATCTTTTTAATGTATTGCTTAATGTGTTTTGCTAATATTTTGTTTAGGATTTTTGCATCTCTGTTTACCTGGGATATTGGTCTATCATTTTCTTTTCTTTTTTTTGTTATGTCTTCATCTAGTTTTGAAACCAGGGTAATGGAGGCCTCATAAAATGAGCTTGGGAGGCTTTCCTCCTCTTGAATTTTTTGGAATAGTTTGAGAAGGGTTAATTGTTCTTTGAATGTTTCGTAAAATTCACTTGTGAAGCCATCCAGTCCAGAACTTTTCTTTGGAGTTTGTTTGTTTGTTTAATTCAGAGTACTGAAATTTATTCCAGAATGGTACCTCCAAAAAAGGTACAGTGTGATAAGGTTTTATTCAGTCTACATTATTTGGTTGTAATAATGGTAGCTCCCAACCCCAGCTGAACTTAACCAAGTAAGCAATAATTTTCATGAGTAAATATTGACAAGGACAAATACATTTACATAGGTTGTAGATTCTTGCTTTTTATCACTTTGAATATTTTATGCCAATCTCTTCTGTCCGGCATAGTTTCTGTTGGAAAATTAGCTGACATTGTAATGGGAGCTCCCTTGTAAGTAACTAACGCCCTTGTAAGTAACTGATGCCTTTAGGATTCTTTCTTTGTTTTTAACCTTTGGCATTTTAATTATGATGTGTCTTGGTATGGGCCTCTTTGGGTTTATCTTATTTGGGACTCTTGTCTATTTCATGCACCTGGTTAGGGAAATTTTCAGTCATTATTTCTTCAAATAGGTTCTCAGTTCCTTGCTCTCTCTCTCTCTCTCTCTTCTTCTGTTACCCCTATGATGCAAATGTTATGCTGGATGTTGTCCCAGATGTCCCTTAAACTATCCTTATTTTTTAAAATTCTTTTTTCTTTTGGCTGTTCCAATTGAGTGTTTTCTACTCTCTTGTCTTCCAAATCACTTATTCAATCCTCTTCTAATCTGCTTCATCTAATCTGCTGTTGATTTCTTCTCATGTATCCATTTCAGTTTTTATATTCTTCATAAAAAGACTGGTTCTTTTTATGGTTTTTCTGTCATTTTTTATGCTTACTATCTCTTTGTCGAAGTTCTCACTAAATTCCTTGAGCATCTTTATAACCAATGGTTTGAACTCTACCTGGTAGATTGCTTGCATCCATTTCATTTAGTTCTTTTTCTTGAGTATTCTCCTATTCTTTCATTGGGACACATTTCTTTGTTTCCTCATTTCGGATGCCTCTTTTTGTTTCTATATATTAGGTAGATATGCTTCATTTCCCAATATTGGCCAAGTGACCTTATGTAGGAGTTGCCCTTTGGGCCCAGTGGCATAGTCTCTCTGATCACCTGTGCCAGTTGCTCCAAGAGTGTCCCTTGTATGGGTAGTGTGTGCCCTCCTGTTGTAGTTTAGCCTTGATTTCTGTTGGCATGTCAGTGGGTGGGATTGACTTGCAGGCTGACTGGCTATGAGGAATTGCCCTGCCCACAGCTCTATGACCTGTTGTGCAGGTGGCTGATCCTAGTGAGCAGGATTTACCCCAGCAGTCTCTGGTGCATGCTGAGACCACCCTTTGGGTGTGCTGCTTGTGGCACTAATCAGTTGGTGTTCTGTTGTGATCTTTAGCTGACCATAAGTTGGTTTGGTTTGGGGGCCTTTTGGGAAGGGCTCCCATGCAAGCTAAGATCAGCCACTGCCTGTAACTGGCCCAAGGCTACACGGTAGAGGCTATAATGCAATCCTTTGCTGGACTGAATGTATGTGGGAGAGGCCATGCTGTGAACTGAGACTGGCTGCCACCAGTACCACTCCTGGGCAGCTCAGCAAAAGGCCATGACACCCCAAGACCTGCCACTGCCTACTGGCTGTCCATAAGGCTCAGCCACTGAAAGAGCCTCGTGCAATATCTCAGTTTTTTTTTTTTGGTCATTTTTTTCTATATAGACAGGCATAACATTTACAAAGTCTCAGGGATTCCCCAGGGTAGGGTAAGCGAATCTCACCAGACCAATGCGGATTCAGATTTGGCTGTGTGGGGGAGGGCTCAACACAGGAACTATGGTGCCCTCCCATAGGCTACATGGTAGGAGGCTCAACACAGGGACAATGGTGGCTGTCTCGCCTTTGCTCTGAAGTCACAGAATTTAGTCTCTTTCTGTATGTTTCTGTCACCTCCCAACTTGCAGTCCCTCCACTGGAGCTCAGAGTAAGTGCCTCAAATGAGTGAGTCTGTGTGCAGGCCCCTTAAGAGGATGCCTGTTTTTCCAGCTGCCTTCCATCTCACCAGGATGGTTGGAATCCCTGATGATTTTTGCAGCCAAATGCTGTGGAGGCTCCTTTTCCGGGCCTTTGTACTCCAAGCTTGGGAGCCTGGTGCGGGGCCAGGACCTCTCACTCTTCAGGAGAGACTTCCACAGCTGAGATTCCACCTGATGCTCAATCACCACACATGGGTATGGAGACAGCCCATTTCACATCTCTGCCCATCCTACCAGATTCAAGGTGGGTTTTTTTTATATCTTTAGGTCTAAGACTTCTGTTCAGCTAGTCTTCAGATGGTTCTCCACATTGTACTATAATTTAGTTGTAATTTTAATGTGGTCATGGGAGGAGGCAAGTGCAACATTTGCCTACTCTATCATCTTGCCCTGACTCTGGTGTTGTGTTTTAAATGTCAAATTCCAAGTGTTTATTTCTGGTATATAGGAAAGCAATTGACTTGCATATTAACTTTGTATCCTGCAACCTTTCATAATCACTTGTTAGTTCCAGGAGGGGTTTTTTTTTTTTTTTTGGTCATTTTTTTCTATATAGACAGGCATAACATTTACAAAGACAGTTTTATTTTTTCCCAATGTTTATACCTTTTATTTCATTTTCCTGTCTTATTCATATTTCTGATCTTAGCTAGAACTTCCAGGACAATGTCGAATAGTAGTGGTGAAAGTGAACATCCTTATCTTGTTCCTTACCTTAGAATTAAAGCATCTAGTTCCTCACCATTAAGTATGATGTTAACTGTAGTATTGTGAAGATGTTTTTATGAAGTTATGAAAGTTCCCACCTATTCCTAGTCTGCTGAGAGCATTTATCATGAATAGGTGGTAAACTTTGTCAAATGCTTTTTCTGTATTAACTGATATGATTATATCAGTTCTTTAGCCTGATGATTAATAACTAATTCATTTTTTAGAGAAATTTTTTCTTTGTTTTCCTTCAGCAATTTGATTATGATATATCTCAGTGAGGTTTTCTTTATTTTTGTCCTGCATGGGTTTTGCTGAGCTTGGTAAATGTTTTATTCAGATGTGGAAAAATTTTGCCTGATATTTTATCATTTTCTTCCATTAATTAATTTTTGAAGATAAACCAGTTTCACATACCTGGTATAAATTCCACTTGGCTGTAGTGTATAATTCCTTATATGCATTGTTGGATTTAATTTGCTAATATTTCATTGAAGATTTTTGCATCTATGTTCATGAGAGGTATTGGTTTGTAATTTCCTTTCCTAGAGTCTTTGTCTGATTTTAGAGTTGATAGTGCTGGCCTTTTAGAACAAGTTAGAAAATGTTACCTCAGCTTCTGTTTTTGGAAGACATTGTAGAAAATTGGTGTCATTTCTTCTTTAAATGCTTGGTAGAATTTGCCAGTGAAATCATCTGGGCCCGGTGCTGTTTTAGAAGGTTATTAACTGTTGATTCAATTTCTTTAATTAGATAGAAGCCTATTCAGATGACCTTTTTCTCTTGTGTGTTTAGGTAGATTGTGACTTTCAAGGAAGTGATCTATTTTATCTAAGTTATGAAAATCGTGGGTTAGTGTTGTTCATAACATTACTTTATTATCCTTTTAAAGTTCATAGGATCAGTTTTGATGGCTCATCTTTCATTTCTGATATTAGTAATTTCTGTCTTCCCTTTTTTTCCCCTTGGTTAGCCCGGGTATAGTTTAATCTATTTTATTGATTTTTCAAAGAACCAACTTTGGTTTCATTGGTTTTCTCCTTTAATTTCCTTCTTTCAATTTTACTGATTTCTGGATGATTTTCTTTATTTCATTTCTTCTTCTTAATTAGTAATATATGCATTCAATGTTACAAATTTCCATCTAAGTACTACTTTTGCCGTATCTCACAAATTTTAATAAGTTGTGTTTTCATTTTCCTTTGGTTCAAAACAAATTTTCATTTCTTTTGAGACTTCATCTTACACTCATGTGTTATTTAGAAGTGTTCTGTTTTATCTCCAGATATTTTTGGGTTTTCTAGTTATGTTTCTGTATAATTCTATTGTGGTCTAAGAGCATACATTGTATGATTTGTCTTTTTAAAAATTTGTTAAGATGCATTTAATGGCCTTGAATGTGGTCTGTCATAGAAATATGCAACTTAAATGACAGAGAATTCAGGATGGTACTGCTGAAAAAACTCAGTGAGTTCTGAATCGAGTCATATCAATAATTTCAGGAATTGAAAAAACATCTAGATGAGCAGAGCAAGGAGATCGAAACCCTCAAAAAGAACCAAATAGAACTTCTGGAGTTGAAGAACACACTGCAAAAGTTGAAAAATGAAATAGCAAGCTTGGGAAATAGTCGACCAAATGGAGGAAAGGATCAATTATATCGAAGACAGAAATCTAGAAATAAAAGAGAAGGAAGAAGAGAGAAACCAAAGAATAAAAAATAATGAAAGAGAAATTCAATAACAAGCTGATACCATCAGGAGAGGAAACATAAGAATAATAGGCATTATCGAAGGCAAGGAAAAGGAACAGGGATTAGAAAGCATTTTCAGACAAATAGTGGACGAGAATTTCCCAAATCTAAGGAATGAGCTGGAGCTTGGAATTCAAGAAGTCAATAGAACACCCAATTATCTCAACTCAAAAAGGCCTTCATCAAGACACATTGTATTAAAATTATCAAAAGTCAACGTCAAAGACAGAATTTTCAGGGCAGCCAGGGAAAGACGATGGCAACTTATAAAGGAAAACCCATTAGATGGTCGTCGGACTTCTCAGCAAAAAACTT
>NW_006431396.1:155314-185789 GCF_000325575.1 Pteropus alecto | reverse complement strand
GAGTTCATTAAGCTTTTCTCTGTCTGGGAAGCTCTTTATCTCACCTTCCATTTTAATCAAAAGCCTTGCTGGGTAAAATATTCATGTTTGTAGATTCTTCTTTTTTATTACTTTGAATATCTCTTGCCAGTCCCTTCTGGCTTGCAAAGTTTCCATTGAAAACTCAGCAGATATTTACCCCAAAGACTTGAAAACTCATGTCTGAAAAGATATTTGCATGCTGATAGTCATAGCAGCATTATTTATGGTGGCCAGGACATGGAAGCAACCAAATGTATCCTACACTAGGTGATTGGATAAAGAAGCTGTGGTACATATATACAATGGAATATTACTCAGCCATAAGAAGAGATGAAACACTACCATTTGCAATAACATGGATGGACCTCGAGATAATCATGCTAAGCGAAATAAGCCAGACAGAAAAAGTTGAAAATCACATGATATCACTTATACATGGCATATACACCTAAGAGCAACAAAGGAATTGGACAAACAGACTCATGGACATGGACTATAGACTAGTGGTTACTAGAGGGTAGGGGTAGGGGAGGAAGGGGGAGGTAGACAGGGTAAAGGGGGTCAAATATAGGGGGTAGGGGAGGGTGAAGTGGGTAAAGGGGATCAAATATATGGTAGCTGAAAGAAATTGGACTTTGGGTGGTAAACACACAATAGAATATACAGATGTCAAATGATAACGTACACCTGAAAATTATATAATTGTATTAACCAATGTTACCCCAATAAACTTAATAAAAAGAGAGAGGATGAATAAAGTACAGGTGGCAAATAAGCACATGAAAATAGGTCCAACATTATTAGCCATTATTAAAACCACAATGCAATATCATCACAGACCTAACAGAACGTTCAAATAAAAAATAATGAGAATACACAAAAACCAGATGTTTAATTGGTGGTAATGCCAAATGGTAAAGCCACTATGAAAAGCATTGTTGTAGTTTCTTATAAAACTAAACATGCAATTACCATAAACCAAGTATTTACACTCCTGGACATTTATTCAAAGAAATAATGACTTATGTTCATATAAAAATTCTGTACATGGATGTTAGTAGCAGCCTTATTAATAATATAAAAATATTGGCAACAAGTCAAATGCTGTTCTACAGGTGAATGGTTGAACAAACTGTTATATCCATCCCATAGAATACGTTTTAGCAATGTAAAGGAATAGACTACTGAAATATGCTACAACTTAAGTGGACTTAAAGGGGGAAAAAAAGCCAATCCCAGAAAATTATATGCTGTATAATTCCATTTATATAACGTTCACAAAATGACAAAACTATAGAAATGAAGAACCGATTAGTGATTGCCAGGGGACAGGGATGGAAGTGGGGTACAATAGGAATGAATGAGAATACAGAGAGGTAGCACAAAGACGTTCTTTTATGGTGATAGAACAGCTCTGTATCTTGACTGTGGTGATGAGTACATAAAATTATACACGAAATAAAATTGCATAGAACCAACACACACACACACACACGCACACGCACACACACACACTGATTAAGAAGGGTGAAAACTGAACCAAGTCTGTGGTGTAGTTAAGATAAATTTACCAATGTCAAATTTCTGGTATTGACATTGTACTACACAATATAAGATATCATCATTGGGGAAGGGTTCATAGGTTTTTATCTCTGCCTAATATATATGGACCATTTCTGCAACTTCCTATTTTAAAATAAAAAAGTTTTTAAAAAAGAATCAAGACATTACAAATAAGCTTAAAATCCCCTTTGGTCACTATCCCTGATTTCATTCACTTCTCCTACACCCCAGAAGTAACTACTGCTATGAGTTTAGTATATATCCTTTCTTAATTGTTTTTCTTCAATCTTTGTTTCTTTATTGGACCAAGGTTCCTGACCAGTATACAGTGATGTATTTACTAAACAGAGACCTGTGCAAAAATTACATACTATCCATTTGGGTAGGTTTTCATTATACTTTGCCTATTGATGGAATAGTTCTATTTAGTGCTATCATCGTCATCTTTTTTGCCTTCATCCTTATCCCTTTCTTCATCAATATCTTCCAACTCTCCTCCTCCTCCTCTTCCTCCTCCTCCTTCTCTTCTTCCTCTTCTTCCTCTCCCTCCTCTTCTTCTTCCTTGTCCTCTTCTTCCTCTTCTTCTTCCTCTTCCTCTTATTTCTCTTCTTCCTCTTCTTCCTCTTCATATTCCTTTTCCTCTTCTCCCTCTTCTTTCTCCGTCTCCTCCTCCTCCTCCTCCTCTCCCCCCCTTCTTCATCATCCATGTCAGGAAACAAGTGGCACTGAATAGATTTGAACAAATATCATCTTTGATGACTTCTTCTAATTAATCTGCACCTGCATTAGAATGGTCAGTAAACCAGGTAAAGAAGATATCTCTGGTTCCTCATACTGTTTCTTTCTGCTGGCTTTATTTTGCATTTGACTTGAAAGTTTCATCGAATCCTTTCCAGATTTCCATTTGGTTTCAGTGGACTTTAAAGATGGATCACCACTCTCATTCAGATGAAATTCTCTGGAGAGGACTTTATTGTCATCAAAATAAAAATCTGTTCTGTGACCTGATTTAATATCTTCAAATTCTGTCACTTCAATTCCTGTCAAATAATGCAACCCCTCTTAATCCTCTTCCCCAAGCAGTGCAGACTCTTGTTGATGGTTGACAAATGTCCTTACCAAAAAATTTGGGATTTTGGCGATCAGTTCTGAAAAAATAGTTGGCGGAGTTCATTATATTTCTACTTTCGAAATCTCCTCACTATTCATTAAATCTGTCTATTTTCGTTTTATACTTCATCAATATGTTCAATTGCTTGTTCTTTTTCTGAGGTCTTGTTGGTCCCATCATGGTTCGAGTTGAGCTCTTTTTTACTGACTTTGGTTGCCAGCACTGATATGGTGCTACTCCGGGGTGGAAACGGCAGTGGGGACAAGGAGAGAAGGGAAGGCGAAGTGGGCAGACAGCAGCTTCTGCTCATGCCACACACATGGGCAATCACTCAGTTTAGCTGCCTCCTCCCAGGAGGACCTAGAGCAGTGTGACGGCCCTGGCCTGGGCTTCTGCTTATGAAGAGCAGGCGGCTGGGCTCCCTCCCTCAAGCTCCTCATTTCAGCTTCCTTCTCATTCTCCCAGGACCACCTCCTCCTCCCCCATAATTATTTTTTTTATTTTATGCACAGATACGTGTACTCATAAAAATATGTAAATATATAGTATTATTTTGTATGCTTTTTACATAAGTGTTATATGGTTTGTGTCATTCTGTAACTCCCTTTCTTTACTCAGTGTTATATTCTGAGGATATATTCATATTGATAAATATAGCTTTAATTTATTGTGACTGCTCTATTGTATTCCATTGAATATACCACTTTTATCTTTATTTTACTTTTTAAAAAATTTTGTTTTATTAGTTTCAAGTATGCAGGACATTGGTTAGACATTTATATAGTTTACAAAATGATCTCCTAATTGCTCTTTCTCACTTTGGGCTCTCCACCTAGCCATTACATTACTGCTGACTGCATTCCCTATGCTGTGCTCCCCATCCCCGTGACCATCTATCAACTACTAATTTATACTTCTTTAACCCTTCACCTTAACTTGAGGTTAATAACATAAATTTCAGGTGTACAACATTGTAATTCGAAATCTGTGTACTCTATTGAGTGCTTACCACCAAAAGTCTGGCCTCCTTTTGTTACCATATATTTGACCCCCTTTACCAATTTACCCTACCCCCTCCCCCTTCCCCTCTGGTAACCACTATTCTGTTGTCATTATATATGAGTTTGTTTCATTAGTTTGTTACTTTTTGTTTTATAATCTACACATTAGTAAAATCATTTTTTTTTGTCATTTGCCATGTGACTTAGTTCACTTGGCATGATACCCTCAAGATCCATCTATATTGTCACCAATTGCAGTATTTCATCTCTTTTATGGCTGAATAGTATTCATTATATATCTATCTCACACCTTCCTTATTCATTCATCCACTGACAGACACACAGGTTTTCTCCATATTTTGGCTATCGTAAATAATGCTACAATGAACACAGGGGTACATATATGTTTATAAATTAATGTTTTCAGATTTTTCAGATAAATACTCAGAAAAGGAATTGTTGGATCATATGTTAGTTCTATTCTTAATTTTTTGAGGAACCTCTATAGTGTTTTCCATAGTGGCTGCACCAACTTACATTCTCACCAACAGTGTACAAGAGATCCCTTTTCTCTACATCTTCTTCAACATTTAGTTCTTATATATTTTTTCCCTTTCATCTTTTTTTGTTATTTTTTATTTTCAATTACAGTTGACATATTTATTACAATATTATTGACTATATTCACTATGCTATACTTTATAATAGCCATTCTAACAGGTGTAATGTGATATCTCATTATGGTTTTGATTTCCATTTCTCTAATAACCAGTGATGTTGAACATCATTTTACATGCCTGTCGGCCATCTTCATGTCTTCCTTGAAAAAATGTCTATTCAGATTTTCTGCCATTTTTTAAATCAGATTGTTCATTTTTTTTTGTTGTCAAGTTGTATGAGTTCTTTATATATTTTGGATGTTAGCCCCTTATCAGAGGTATTATTTGCTACTATCTTCTCCCATTTGGTTGGTTGCCTTTTTGTTTTGTCGATGGTTTATTTTGCTGTGCAAATTTTTAGTTCGATGTAGTCCTACTTGTTTATTTTTGCTTTTGTTTCCATGGTCTTTATAGTCAGATTCACAAAATACCTCTGAGATCAATGTCCAGAAGATTTGTGCCTATGTTTTCTTATATATATTTTATGGTTTTGGGTCTTATATTCAAGTCTTTAATCCATTTTGAGTTAATTTTTGTGTATAGTGTAATATAGTGGTCTAGTTTTATTCTTTCGTATGTGGTTATCCAGTTTTCTCGACAACATTTGTTGAAGTTTTTTTTCCCCTCAATTTTATATTTTTGGCTCTATTGTCATAAATTAGTTGCCCATAAATCTGTAGGTATTTTTTTTCTGAGCTCTCAATTCTGTTCCATTGGTTTGTGTATCTGTTTTTCTTCTAATATCACACTGTTTTGATTACTTTAGCTTTGAGTATAGTTTGAAATTAAGGAGTGTGATACTGCCAGCTCTGTTTTTTTCTCCCCCTCAGGATGCCTTGGCTATTTGGGTTCTTTTGTGGTTCCATACAAATTTTAGGAGTTTTTGTTCTATTTCTGTAATAAATGCCACTGGAATTTTGATAGGGATTGCATTGAATCCGAAGATTGCTTTAGGTAATATGGACATCGTAAAAATGTTAGGTTTTCCAATCCGTGAAAATAAAATATCTTTCCATTTCTTTGTGTCTTCTTCAATTTCTTTCAACAATGTAGTTTTCAGTATACAGGTCTTTCACCTCTTTTGTTTAGTTTATTCCTAGGTATTTTATTATTTCTTTTTCAATTATAAATGCGATTATTTTCTTCATTTCTCTTTCTGATATTTTGTTGTTAGAATATAGAAACACAACAGATATTTGTATATTGATTTTGTATCCTTCAACTTTACTGTATTTGTTTATTATTCCTAATAGTTTTATGGTAGAGTCTTTAGTTTTTTCTACATATAAAATTATGTCATCCACAAATAGTGATAGTTTTACTTCTTTCTTTTCAATTTGGGTGCTCTGGTTATGACTTATAGTACTATGTTGAATAACAATGGCAAGAATGGGGATTATTATCTTGCTCTTGATCTTAGAGGAAAATCTTTCAGTTTCTCACCATTATGATTTGAGCATTGGGTTTGTCATATATGGCCTTTATTATGTTGAGGTACTTTCCTTCTATATCCATTTTATTGATAGTTTTTTTATCATAAATGGATGTCATATCTTTTTATATATCTATTGAGATGATCATGTGATTTTTATCTTTCATTTTGTTTATGTAGTGTATCACATTGATTGATTTGAGAATGTTGAACCATCCTTGCATCTCTGGAATGAATCCTACTTGAACGTGATATATAGTCTTCTTAATGTATTGTTGCATTCAGTTTACTAGTATTTTGTTGAGGATTTTTGCATCTATGTTCATTAGAGACATTTGCCTGTAATTTTCTTTTTTTGTGTGATGTCCTTCCATGGTTTTAGTATCAGGGTAATGTTGGTCTCATAAGATGAGTTAGGAAGCATTTCTGCATCTTTAACTTTTTGGAAGAATTTAGGAAGGACGAGCATTAAATCTTCTTTGAATGTTTGGTAGAATTCACCAGTGAAGCTACCTAGTCCTGGATTTTTGTTTTTGGAAGATTTTTTTATTACTGTTTCAATTTCTTTACTAGTGATTGCTCTGTACACCAAAATTAATTTTAGACTGTAATAAAGAATGAAAAGCATTTATTTGAGCAAAAGGAGCTACAGCCTGAGAGACACAGATCCAGGTAGCAACCCAAATGGTGTTCCCCTGAGATAAAGGTCCCACCCAGATTATCAGTTAGGTCCATTTTATATAAACGAGGTATCCAAATTGTGCAGTTCTGATTGGATGGGACAGGTCTTAGGTCTGTAGTAGAAAGATAAAACCAGTGTTTCTCTGCAGTGGTTGACTTAGACAGTGTAAACAAATGGGGCATAGTGCAGGAAGCTGAGAGTTTAGTCTGAGGTATACAGAGTACTTGAGGAGCCCCTGTGAGCAACTGACCACTAGGCCTTTATTATTTATAAAATTTGGGCCCTCATTTGACCATGGGGCATCCATCTCAGCAAATGAATTCCTTCTTGGGATTCACATTAAATAGATCCTTCCTCTTGGGATCCACAGCTCTAGTCAGGATTTATAAATCTTCATGATTCAATCTAGGAAGATTGTATACTTCTAAGCATTTGTCCATTTTTTCTAGGTTTCCCATTTGGTGGCGTATAGGCTTTCATAGTATTCTTGCATAATCCTTTGTATTTCTGTGGCATCCATTGTAATTTCTCTTTCATTTCTGATTTTGAGTCTTCTCTCCCTTTTCCTTAGTGAGTCTAGCAAAAGGCTTGTTAATTTTGTTTTATCTTTTCAGAGAACCAGTTCTTTGTTTCATTGGTTTCCTGTTGTCTTTTTATTCTCTATTTCATTTATTTTTGCTCTGATTTTTATTATTTCCTTCCTTCTACTGACTTTGGGCTTCATTTGTTTCTAGTTCCTTAAAGTGCGATATTAGATTTTTTTTCTGAGATTTTTCCTCTTTCTGGAAGTAGGCCTGTATTACTATAAACTTTCCTCTCTGTATATCTCTTTTGCTGCATCTCAAATATTTTGGTATGTCATATATTCATATTTGTTTGTCTTTATATATCTTTTGATTTCTTCTTTTATTTCTTCATTGACCCAATAGTTTTTCAGTAACATGTTGTTTAATCTTCACATATTTTGACTTTCCAGCTATCTTCTTATAGTTCATTTCTAGTTTCATACCACTGTAGTCAGAGAGGATGCTTAGAATGATTTCAATTTTCTTAAATTTATTGGGACTTATTTTGAATCTCAACATATGATCTATCCTTGAGAATGTTCCATGTGCACTTTAGAAGAAGAATGTGTATTCTGTCATTTTGGGATGGAAATTTCTATGAATGTCGATTAAGTCTATGAGGTCTAATGTGTCATTTAAGGCCAATGTTTTCTTGTTGACTTTTGTTCTGGATGAGCTATCCATTGGTGTCGGTTGGGTATTAAAGTCTTCTACTATTATTGTATTGCTGTCAATTTCTTCCTTTAAGTCTTTTAATAATTGCTTTATATATTTTGGTGCTCCTAGGTTGGCTGCAATCTGTTAATAACTGTTATGTTTTCTTGACAGAGTGTCCCCTTTTCCATTATAAAGTATCTATTGTTGTCTCTTGTCACTTTTTTTTTTGTCTTGAAATCTGCTTTGCCTGATGTAAGTATTGCTACACCAGCTTTTTTTTCCCTCTCTGGATACCATTTCCTTGGAATATCATCTTCTACCTCTTCATATTGAGCCTATGTTTGTCTTTGGAGCTGAGATGGGTCTTCTGAAGGGAACATATAGTTGGCTCTTGTTTTTTAATCTATCCAGCTTCTCTGTACCTTTTGATGGGTGAGTTCAGTTCATTTATATTTAGGGTGATTATTGATATATGAGGTGTTACTTCAGCCATTTTATTTTTTGTTTTCTGGTCCATATTTTCATTGTTTCTTTTCCCTTGCGCTTCTGTCTGTTATTTGAGTTCATTAGTTTTATTATGTTTTCCTCAATTTCCTTTTTTTATGGTTTCTGTCTCAGTTCTGGATTTTTCTTTCGTGGTTACCATGAGGTTTGCAAAGATGTCTGATAGATAAAATTGTCCTTTTCCTTCTAATAGCATCTTATCTTCATTTGCTTATAAATGTCAGTTCTTTTCCTCCTCCCCTTTTATGTTTGTTGTCACAGATTATTTCCTTTTATGTTATGCATTTATTACTACACCCAGTAGCTATAGTTATTTTAATGCTTTTTTTCCCCTTTAGGCTTTATGTTATAATTGTTTATGACCCTATTCTGAAATAGAGTTGTATTTTCTTGCTTCTGTCTGTCTTTTTGTCACCTTACTCAGAGTTTTGTATACTTTTGTCTTTTTGTTTCAAGTAGAAGAGCTCTTTTCAATATTTCTTATAATACAAGGCTTGTGCTGGTAAAGTCCTCCAGCTTTTGTTTGTTTGGGAAAGTGTTCATTTCTCTTTTATATCTAGGATAACTTTGCTGTATATATTATTCTTGGTTGGTGTTTTCTCTCTTTCAATATTTCGAATATGTGATTCCACTCTCTTCTGGCCTGCAGAGTTTCTACTAAGAAAATTTACGATAATCTGATGAGGTTTACTTTGTAGGTTACTGTCTTTTTTCCCTGGATGCCTTGAGAATTCTTTCTTTATAATTAACTTAAGATGGTTTTAATATAATGTGTTTTGGTAAAAGTCTTTTGGCTTTGAAATAATTAGGTGTTCTGTTAGCTTCTTGAACCTGAATGACCAGTTTCTTCCCTGGGTTTGAGAAGTTCTCATCAGTTATTTCTTTCAATAAAGTCTGTTCCCTTCTCCCTCTCTTTTCCTTATGGGATATCTATTATCCTTATGTTGTTCTTTCTAATGAAGTCAGATCTCATAGAGTTCTTTCATTTTTTAAAAAAATGTTAATTCTGTCTCTCTTCTTCCACCTGAATCATTTCTATATTTCTGTCTTCAAGTTAGCTAATTCTCTCTTCTATATGTTCTACTCTATTTCCAACACTTTCTAATGCATTCATCACTTCATTTATTGAGTTCTTCAGCTCCAGAATTTCTGTTTGGTTCTTTTTTATAGTTTAAATCTCTTTGGAAAAGTACTCCTTTTGTTCATTAATTTTATTCCTGAGTTCATTGAACTGCCTTTCTGAGTTTTCTCGTATCTTGTTGAGTTTCCTCATAACTGCTCTCTTGAATGCTCTGTCATTTAAATCACAAACTTCCATGACTTGGAGTTTGGTTTCCGGAGACTTGTAATTATCTTTTTGTGTTACCGTGTTATCTTGGTTCATGTTACTTGATGTATTATTCCTCTGCCAGGGCATTTGAACTACTGGGCTCTTTTCTTTTTTAGGTACTGTTTTGATCTTAACAATTAAGCAGGTCTTTCTTTTGTTTTCCAGTAGATGGTGCTATAGCACAAGTTTTTGTTTTCTCTTACCTGCACAGCTCGTGCCTCTGGGATCATGGTGGAGGGGGTGTCATTATTGTCATGGAAATTGACTCCTAGGTGACCAGGTTGCTGAGTGTCTCCACTGTGTCTGGGTTGCCTCAGCCTTGGGGCACCACCATCGTGATGTAGGGTGGTGTGGTGGGTGGAGAAGAGCTGAGTTTGCAAACCAGCAGCAGTGCCTCCGTCTTAGTAATGGCTATAGGCACCACTGTGTTGTTAGAGGCATCTCTGCTGCCTCTGCTGGGTTCTGCCGCAATGGTGGGAACCAGCTTCTCGGGCACCAAGGCTGTTTCTGCCCCTGTTACCCTTCACTGGACTGTAGTGTGGGGGCTGCACCTGACCCTTCCATTGCTACCATGTTGACTGAGGTTGTAGCAACATCAAACTGTGTCTGTGGATACTGTCTTTGTCCTTTCCCCATTCTACCTCCCCTACGCATTCCAATATGCCCACATTCAGGTGTACTGATGCAAGGATCTCTCAGGCATGTTTGTGTGTTGGGCAGAGGAAACTTTTTTGAATTATAGTTGTCCAATTTGTTATAAATTTAAGGGGTCATCTCTCCCCATCATGATACTGACATCAGAAAAGCTGTTTTCAAATTTTTACATTGTAGAAAATATTCTTGTATATGTCTGCCATTACACATATGTGTTTTTCTCGAGGGAAGAAATGGAATTTGTGTGTTATAGGTTATTAACATTTTCAATTTTACTAAAACTGCCAGATTATACCCCAAAGTGGCTGTACCAATTTAGACTCCTGCGCCCTTGTTAAAATTAGAGCTTATCTTCCAAATGTAACCTATATAAAATCAATCTACCTCATGGCAGTGTCAGCATGGTGTCAATGTCCAAATAAATATTTGTCTAAAATCCAAAAAGAAATGTAAAAATATTACATTTTATTTTTTCTCTTAATATGCCTTTTACAACACACAACAAACTATCTTTTAAAAAATAATTTCATACATTTACTTCCCAACATTCCCACTTATTATGGCATAGCAGATACTCCAATCTCTTTCTATCTCTCTCAAAATTACCTAAAACACTCCTATCTAGCCTAAGTTAATTTTTTCTACTTTTAGTAATGTCTAACCTTTCCAGTGTAAATCAAACAAATCCTGGCTTGTTTCATTTCTCTCTCTTAACCATTATCCTAATCTTTGGAACAAAGTCCAGGAACAGAGTGTGCAAGGACAGAATTCTCTTTAGTGGATGTGTGAGGAGTAGAGGTTGTAAATACTTCTTGTAATTCTTTTTCCTATCATACGTGCTTGTGCATAATGCAAGATTAGTCTGAAGTTTGAACTTTAAGCAGGAAGAATGTCTTCCCACAAGAGGAGTTTTAAAATTCCTCTCTTATGTACACAGTACACAGAAGAATGTAGATACTGAAGAAAAGAAAACAGCTTCCAGGGTGAAAACAGATAAGAAGTGCTCAGATCAGAACAGCTGCAGAAAGCAGTATTAATAAAACCCTTTCTACTTATGATTCTTTTACTCATACAGTTTCTGCTTTAATAATTCTGAGCCCTTCAAGCAGGTTTTTCAATATTTCCATGGTTGGTTAATAGATATTTCTAGAGTTCTTCCTGTGTGTAAAGTTTAATATTGTCTAGTTTGTGAGAGAGGCAGAGCAAGCATAGAAGATGCAGTAGATATCGTGTCTGCTCTTTGGGACCTTTTAGTTTAGTTTCAGAGCGTCATTGTGGTATTGTGGTTAAGAGTACAGACTCCAAGGTCAAACTGCACAGGTTACATGACTTCACCACATATTTGTGTGACCTTGGATAAATCATTTTAGCTCTCTGAATCTCATTTTCCTCATTTACAAAAGTAATAATAGTACCTATCTCATAAATCTTTTCTGAGAGAAACAGTTTTTCCTATTCCTGGTATCCCGTATGTGAAGAGAAAACAAAAATATACCTGTCTTTTCTATGATCCTCATTCACTCCTCCATCAGGGAAATACAAATCAAAAACACAAGAGATACCCCTTCACACCCACAAGGATGGCCATAATTAATTTTTTTTTACTATGAGAACATCACATAAGTTTATTTTAAAATTTTTAAAAATAGAAAATAACAAGTGTTAGCAAGGCTGTGGAGAAATTGGAACCCTTGTACATTGCTGGTGGGAATGTAAAATACTGCAACCACTGTGGAGAACATTTTGATGATTCCACAAAATGTTAAACATAGAGTTACCATATGATACAACAATTTGTATTCCTATCTATATATACAAAAGAAGTTAAAACAGGTTTTCAAACAAAAACTTGTACATGAAAGTTTATAAGATTCCTATTCATAGTAGCCAAAACAGGGGAATAAACAAAATGTGGGCTATCCGTACAATGGCATATTATTCAGCTTTAAAAAGGAATATAATTTTAATACATGCTACAATATGGGTAAATCTTTTTTTTTTTTTTTTTTAGGCAAGGTAACCCTTGGTTGACCTCACAGATGGCAAGGACCTTGTCAGCTTACGATCTCTTATTTTCTATTTTTTATTTTTTATGCCTACGGCACCTGGTCTTCCTAGGTGGTCTCCCATCCAAGTACTAACCAGGCCCAACTCTGCTTAGTTTTTGAGATCAGACAGGATTGGGCTTGTTCAGGGTAGCATGGCCATAGACAATATGGGTAAATCTTGAAGATATTATGTTGGTGAAATAAGCCAGACACAAAAGGACAAATATTGTATGATTCCATTTATATTATATATTTTATATGTTTACATTATATTAAGAAAAAGTGTATTTACATAGCCCAACTTTCTTTTCTCTTCTTGGGAGCTAGACTGTTCAGGAAGCATGCAACACAGCAAAGCGTGAAATTTAGTGTAGCCTGGTAACTTTGGAAAGAGAGGGTACAGAGGGGAAAAGGAAGAGGGAAGAGAATCTAAGACTCAAAGCATTTTGCTACTGTGGGACTTTGGAGGCAAGCTCACCTGCGAACCAGGTGGAGGTTGGGGAAAATTAAGTCTAAATGTTCCAAAAGTTTAATTCAGAGCAACTCTGAAACTGTGTGTGTGTGTGTGTGTGTGTGTGTGTGTGTGTGTGTGTGTGTGTTTTCTCCATGGTAATCCTACAGTGGAAATTCCAACCAAATGTTAAAAATAAGCAAGAGTCTTAGAGAGACAAGTACAACATAAACAGGTGATAGCCTATCATAATATATGCTCTTGCAACGGCAGACCCGTCTGAAAGATCTCCTGAGGTAATTTGTGTGAAAGGAGCCAACCTGCAACAGTAATGGGCAAGAAGTGGTTAAGTAGCAACAACAGGGCTCCTGCTTTCTGGGGTAATTGGGGTGACATTTTACTGCAAGAATCCTACCATCTATATCTCTGCAAAGTGTGGTGTTGATTTCGCTTTGGATTCCAAGAAGGGAATTTTCCTGGCAAACACAGCTAAAAATGTTACTCCCAGTGTCATGTTGTATAGAAAAATACTAACCCCACAGAGAAAATTAGCCACAAAAAAAAGGACAATATGAACACAGACCCAGGACACTAAAATCAAAGAGACAGAACCACAGCCTCACGCAGCCATTGCTCACACTATATAGAGAATTACTAGACGGAAACAAAGTCTTCCATAGAAAACCTGCCACACTACTCTTAGTAATGGACTCCTTTGGCTTGGCCTAAGATTGCTCTATCTGTGGATTATTTTGTAGCAGCCTTTCTGGGTGATGCCTAGATTTTCAATCTCTTCCAATTCATTGGATTGAGACTCAGTGGGTCTTTCTGACCTCATCTCACACCAATTTTAATTTCTAAATTTTGCTTAAATCAAAGATAGGCAATTAGAATGGGTAAGCTAGCTGGTGTTTTATAGAATGGTTTCCTTGAAGCAGAAGTAAAGGTCTTTTACTTATTACTTAACTGTTTCTGTCACTAAGGGTGAATTGGAAACCCTGTAGTAATGTTACATCACTACTGAAGAGCCCATAATACCAGAGGCTGGTACAGGGACTATCACAAAGCTCAGCTACTGAGAGCCACTGACAACTTTTTAGAGGTATGGCTGAAAGCAACCAGCAGCAATAGCAGACAAAACCTTCTGTTGATGGAAGTCTTCTGTGAGGGCAGCAGCTAAATGCTGGGGCTTGGGAGACTAACATCAAGAGAGACTACTGATACTTCAATATACCTCTAAATGAGACCTTGATCAATTTCTCTTAACCTCACTAAGCACCAATTTCCCCCCATCTAAACATAAGAGTACTTACCTCATAGGTTTGTTGTGAAATTTAATTGAGATAAAACATGCAATTAACCTTGCTTAAAGCTTGGTACATAGTAAACACCAATGGTTATTATTATCATTATTTCACTAGCAAATTTAGTAGAGCTGAAGGCTTTGAAACCCTGGCGGGGAACTTGAGCCAGCCATAGAGACCTTGAATTGTAACCTGGCCTTCAGATTCCTCATCAGGAGGGTGGGACCAGGAATAAGAGCGTTACACTTGGCACAAGTCCAAACTGCATGACTGCACAAACACTGTAACTGTTCTGTATTCAGACACATTTGAAAGATTTTTCCAGCATAAATTTCTAAATGTGCTGCTTGTTTTGTAATTTAATCTAGGGCAGCAGCAGCAGTGCTATCATTATTTACATTTCTGCCTTTCGGTCTTGGATCCAAGATATTTGCAGCAGTATGAATTGGCTAATAACAAAATTCTTCTCTGGAAAAAAGCATTTCACATTACTTTCTTTTATACCTGTAAGCAAATAAATATTAATAATCTTTTACATTGATTTGTTTCTGGGACATTGGGTCAAAAATAATTTTAAAAACTGATTCAGACACTGTAGGTAGTTTGCCATTAAATTCTTCCTATTGCTTTGATTTTAAGAAATATTTTCAGTAGAGGAAAGCCTCATTAGCAACATATTAACTTTCTAATATTGTTATTACATTTTTTCATTTTAATAAACAAAAGACAATATAAAGACCTTATAAACAATTGGAAAATCTTTTCACACTCAATAAACATTTTTGCTCTCCAGAATTTCATATCTCCAACAGTAACTTGGGTATAAATCTTCAATTTATAATTGTAAAGGGAAACAAACTTTTTATTTATATTTGTGAAGTCTTAAGATGGTTCTAATAGTGACCAATTACTTTTCAGTCTTTGCTTTACCCTGATTGCGTTTGGAGTCATAATCTCTAACATTAACAAATAACTGCATATCTGCATGAGTCTTTCTTCACTAGGGTGCTCTCAAATTCTGGAAGGACTAACCTGGCTGAACTACTGTGGACTGCTGTACAACCCCAGTAAATGAACTCCTGCAGAATCTGCAACTACTCTAGACTAGAAGCATAGGAATAAATAGTTTTTGAAGGAAGAATGATTTAATGGTCAGGATTGTTCTATGTAGGAAGACTACTGGAAGAATTGACTCTCCACACAAGGTTTCCAGGTACTATATTTATGTACTTCTGCCTATATTTCCATTTACCCCTTTTTTGAGTCCACATTATCTCCTCTTGACTCCAAACTACAGATCTGGGACCTTATATATTTCCAAGTAAACTTTCAGCTGTCAATTGCCCTCAGGATCACATCCTTTCTGAAGCATAACAGAATTTTTCTCTAAATTAAAGGGGAATCACAGGGCCTCATACTTAATGCCTCCTGATTTAAAGTTAATTTTCCCTTCTTAGATGCTTAAATTACCCCAGCTCATAATTACAGAATCTTGTTTTGCAAAGGGCCCTAGAGCTTAATCTAATTTTCAACTCATTGCAGGATTCATTACTACAGAATCAATGATAGTTTGTAAATCAGTCTCTGATTGAGTACTTACCTGATAAGGAAAACGACTGCATTATTTGTAAGAAAAGTATTTCTTAAAATGAGCTAAGACCCACCTCAAAGTTTTCTTTGAGCAAAGATTCATGGTCCCATATAAGAAGAGATTTCTCTATTTTCATTTAAAATGTTTTCCTACTAAATTATCTCTAAATGGATCAAATGTAGCATATTTTAACAGGAAGTATGCTTAGTGGTTTTATCTCTGTTAATCCATAGTCCAAAATATTGTCCACTCTTTCAAGCTACCAGCCCTGATGCAGCATCCCAAACATCAGTGCCAAAACCAGAAATGCATTCTCCTATTACATTAATAATAATTTTACAGTATGGTGGCAGGAAATGCACTTTCAGTTCACTGGCTATAGCTATTATACTATGCGGAAACGACTGCTTGGAAGGCAGCCAGGTCCTTTGGCTTAAAGGCCAACCCTGAGGAAGACAAAGGTAATATAAGAAGGGAAACTATGCCACCTGACCAAAAGCATTATTGAGACACTCTAAAGCAAGGCTTCTCAACTCTCTATGGTGAAGGACCATTTTTTCAAAATCCAATCTTCTGTAGCCTTTTGTAAAATAGGGAATCATGCACTTGGATATAACAGCAATGTTGAAATGCTCTAAAAATGTCTAAATACTAACCATCTGCATGTTTTATCAGTATAATTATACTTGTATGATTCATATATTATACGTATCTCATCAGGGATTGGTAACAAACAGTCTTGGGACTGGCATTGGTCTGTGGAACACATGCTGAATAAGTATAAGAATTACATTTGGCCACCTAATCTTTTTAGTATAGTTCAAGTGACATGCTAGTTCAAGCATCCTTGCTGCTGGTAAGCACCGGATATGTATGTATATTAAATACAAATTGGCAGCCATGCTTAAGGAGATAGCAAACACCATGTTATGTAGAGCAGATCAATGAAACCAATTGCTACTTAGAAATCATATTTTAATGATGAAATCTTGGCTAATGATATACATATGGAGAAATATGTTTGCCACATATTTGTAGGTCATATCAAATATTTTTTCATAGTTAAGTAATTACCAGAAATAGAGTTTAGACAGTGGCACAGCCACACAGGCAAGAGAGACCTCCAAAAATAATTTTACTAGTAGAATCCTGGAATAACCCTAGGTCAGAGGTAGCAAGGGGAGAAAGGGAATGGATCATAGGATGACAAATAGTAGATTTAATTAAAAGAGTGAGGAATACTTATGTGAATCCCCCCACCTCTATCTCTGGTGTTTTTCCCAGGATGAATATTTAAATGAAAAATCCTGACATTGAAGGCTATCAGACTGGGCATTAGGGAATATCTGGCTGGTACATGCACTCAGAAGACTGGCTAGAATCATACCATCTACCATGAAAGGGGAACTTCCTGGTTTTTCCATGCTCCTATGCACAATAAACTAGAGATATAGCAATCACATTCTGCATTAAATGCTAAGAGAACAAGGATATTTTCATATCTACAGAGGATATGAATTCCAGCCACAAATACCTTTCAATCCAGGTCTTCATGTGTAAATATAAACAGGCAACCAAGAATCACCAAATATTTAGTGAAAAGTAGAATCATTAAAGGAAGTCGCCAAACTCAACTAACATAGTAAGTCTAAGTAAACAGTAAATGAAGAAAACAGAAAAAAAAACTGTAAATATGGATAAGTAGTATTCAAAGAAAGACTTAACATACCCATACCCATATCATTAATACCTCATATTCATAAAATAAAAATAAGCTCCTATTTAAAAAAGGAAATCAAGGTTATTATTGGTAAACAGTGTAATCCATACAGATTAATCTAAACATAACCAAATATTTATTGAGTGGCTACTATGTGCCAGCTACTCTTTTACACATTGGGGATACAACAGCAAGTAAAACAATGTCCATGTCCTTAAGGAGCTTATATTTCAGTGGGAGGCTAGAGACAACAAATAAATTGTGATTCAGGTAGTGATATGAAGCAGAGTAAAGGAGACAGCAAATAACAGGGGTGTGTATATGTGAGACTGTGTGTGTGCATGCACATGTGTGCTATTGTAGATGGCGTGGTCAGAGAAGGCCTCTCTGATAAGGTAACATTTGAGCTAGGAATTAAAGGAAGTGATGAGGTGAGCCAAGAGGATAGAGAAAGAAAGAATGGTCCAAGCAAAAGGAGTGTCTGGGTAAATATATATATATATTTCTAATCTGTAGAAATTTTTAAATTTAATTTATTGGGAAAACATTGATTAATAACATATAAACTTTAGTATACAATTTTATAATATGATATCTGTATACTCTATTGTGTGCTCATCACCCAAAACCTAGTCTTCTGTCACCATGTATTTGACCGCCTTTACTCTTTTCATCTTCCCCCCACCCTCTTCCCCTCTGCTAACCACCATTCTGTTGTCTGTATCTATAAGTTTGTTTGTTTGTTTGTTTGATTAATAGTAAGGAGACTGTTAAGGCTTCAATGGAGTGACGAAGAGTGGTAAAAGTTGAAATGAAGGCAATAAGAATAAGCTAAATTATATGGGATCTTGTAGACTGCTGTATTTTGGCTTTCACTAAGATATATGGAAAACCATTGTAGGGTTATGAGCAGAAGACTGACATAATCTAACTTACATGTTAACAGTTTCACTCTGGTGGCTATGTAGACAATAGGCTAGACAGAGCAAGGGTAAAAGTGGGGAGACTAGTTGGCAGGCTCTTACAGTGATACAGGAATGAGATGACTGTGGCTTGCAGCAAAGTGTTAGAAGTGGGGATAAGGATGTATGGTCAGACTCGATATATGTGAAAGGAACTGTGAGCAGGATTTGCTGATGGATTGAATTTGGGGCATGAGAGAGAGAAGCCAAGATTTTTGCCTGAGGAACTAGAATAACTAAGGAGCTGTTTATTATAATGAAGAAAATTGCAGGAGAACCAGTTTATTTTTGTTGGAGAGTGAAGAGGCAAGGTTTTTGACATGTTAAGTAGGAGATGTCTGTTAAACATCCAAGTGGAGATGTTGAGTAAGCAATGGGCTATATTATTCTGAAGCTCAGGGGAGGAATCTTAGGCTATAGATATTAATTTAATATATAATTTAAAGTCATGAAACTGAATGAGATCAGCTAAGAAATAACTGTAGATAGTGAAGAGAAGAGGACCAAGGATTGAGTCTTGTATTACTTCAACATTTTGCAACTGAATCCTAAAATATCACCAGAGGGTACTGAAAAGAAATAACCAGTTAGATAGGCAGAGGCATATAAAAAGGTGACCTGGAAGCCAAGTAAAAGAAGTGTTTTAAGGAGAGAGTAATTGGCTATGCAAATAACACTGACAGGTCAAGTAAGATGAAGACTGATAATTAACCTTTGAAATTAGCAATATGGAGGCCATTGGTAACTTTAACGAGGGTAGCTTATTAAACAGGGTCATCAGTTAAGAGTGAGAATGGAGTATATACATGTTGGAGGACTAAGGGAAGAGTAGATGGTATAAAATAGTCATCTAGAGAATGTGTATAAAAATGTCATAGCATTGCTAGGCAGTACTCAAAGCCCTCTGAAATCATGAATTTGAAGACTAAAAATTAAATGGATCAAACCAGTTAACATGAAAACAGAATAAGTGAAGAGTTGGATTTAGGCAGGTTTTTTTTTTTCCAGGTATGATAAAATGGAAAGAGAGGCAAAGGAGTTAGTGGGAGTCATTATGATGATGGACCATAAAATATAAAGTCAAGTAAGAAGGAAAGTAGCAATGAAAAGTAGCAGGGTCAATGGATTAAAGGTCCCAGTGGAGTCAGGAATATGTTGGGATTCTGATATTAGAAGCAGTGAGCAGTAAAGATAGAAAGAAATGGTTTGAGAAGGGGATGCTGAAATTAAGATTATATACATAGTGCAGTTATTTATTAAGATAAGGCTGGAAAACCAATCTTGAGGCTCAGTTTCCAGAAACAGTTGCCTTGGACCAATGCCACAGAACTTGCCTGATAAGAAAAACTGTTGCTCCCACACTAGATGCCAAGAAATTGACTTTACTGCAACAGCTACTGCTGCCAGCACTGATGCCACTACTTTATTAAGAACTTGACCTTGCAATCTCTGCCATCCTTCAAAGCCAAGTTCCTTCACTACTACCTATTCCAGCAAAATGAAAGCCACACAGTACCACTTTATGCATGTCTTCAATTCCAAATCAAAGTGTCATGTCAGGGCATCTGATTGGTAGACCTAAGTCATACTGTTACATCTTAATTTCAGCACAGATTAGAAGTTTGAGTTTTGACTTCTACATTTGAGAGGTAAAAGTTATAATGTAAGACTTTCCCAAATATAGAAAGGCTATTCATGATATGTTGGTCAGACACAAATGTGACAAATGTCTACTTTAGAAGCTTTTAGAAGTTAAAAACCTAATTTCCAATTTACCCATTACTAAAAAGGTGACTAGCAGTATGCTAAAACCAGAATCACTTAATTGAAGATTGAATACAGAGATTCTCCCATAATGTAACACAAAAACCAAAGAAAAAATAAGAAAAATTAAGAAACAACTGGTCTTTATGTGAAACCCAATCTGTTTAATGAGAGTTCCATAAAAGAAAGGAAGAAGGGGAAAAGAAGAAAGACAGAGACACAGAGACAGAAAGAAGAAAAAAAGAAAGAATGTGAGGGAGGGATGAGAGGAGAGGAAGGAATCAAAGAAATATTGAACTAAAATTTCAGATTTAAAGAGCCTTCTAAGTCTCAAGCAGGAATAATGGGAAGAATGATTTGTGCCTAGACAGATCTTAATAAAAAAAATTAACCTTTAAAGTTAGAAAATATCATCTTCAAGGCATCTTTGTGCAGTGCAGAATGTACATGTCCCTATAGCGTAGCTCTGCTGGATTACTAACTCATGCCTATGACAAAATAAACTCAAACAGATCAAAGACTTATCAAAAAACGAAATCATCAAAATATAAAATGTACTCAAAACATCGGGAGATATGGCACAAAAGCTAGATGGAAAAGATCGATCAGTTTGAATATGTAAAAATTTTAAACATTTGCAAAGCATGGAGTATTATAAACAAAGTTAAAAGGCCAATGGCAAAGTGATAAAAAAATAATATTTATGCCAGAGGTCTAATTGCCTTACTGCTTATATATTAATATTGATATTTAAATGTATATCTTAAGTTCTTACAGGTCCATAATGAGACACAACTCAATACAAAAGCGGACAAAGAACATAAAAATTCCGTTCTCAAAATGAAGCATATAAATAGCCAATACTTATATGAAAAAAGTTGAATCACTCATATTTTTAAAAACCCAAGATATAATCTTCTACTTTTCAGATGGAAAAAGGTCAAGAAATTTAATAATATACTTATCAAGAATGTAAGAAAATGAATAGTCTCCTAAAATCTTGCTGGTAGTGCAAATTGGTGTAAGTTTTTTTTGAGAACCATTTGATAATATTAAGCAAAATTAAAACACATATATTTTTTCTTCCAGCATTTTCACTTAAGAAGTTCATCCTACAGCTAGGCTAGCACAAATATCCAAAAATATATGTAAAAAATCTTTACTATGTGTGAATTATATCTCAATAAAGCAATTTTTAAAAAATATATTTTCATGAGGACTGAAGAGCCTCCCAAAAACATAGCTTTATCGAGATATAATTTACTCATAATAAAACCCACCCATCTAAAGTGAACAATTCAGTAGTTTTTAGTCTTTTCAGAGTTGTGCAACCATCAGAACTATCTAATACCAGGACACTTTCATCAAACTGAAAAGAAACTACATTCTCACTAGTAGTCACTCCCCATTTCCCTTTCTTTCAGCCCCTAGATTCACTAATCTTTCTATCTTTATGGATTTCTCTATTCTG
This sequence comes from Pteropus alecto, assembly GCF_000325575.1. Classification (NCBI taxonomy): domain Eukaryota; kingdom Metazoa; phylum Chordata; class Mammalia; order Chiroptera; family Pteropodidae; genus Pteropus; species Pteropus alecto. The sequence goes on along the minus strand of NW_006431396.1, from coordinate 164,298 downwards.
GACATTTCATATAAGTGGAATCATAAAATATGTGGACTTTTGTGTCTGGCTACTTTCACTTATTGTGATGTTTTCAAGGTTCGTCTGTGTTGTAACATGAATCAGTACTTTATACCTTTTCGTGACTGAGTAATAGTCCACTGTGTGGATAGACAACATTTTATTTACCCAGTCATCAGGATGGTGGACATTTGCATTGTTTCTAACTTTTGGCTATTCTGAATAATGCTGTTATGAATATTTAAGTACAAGTTTTCGTGTGACATGCGTTTTCAATTCTTTTGGATGTATATTTTGGAGTGGAAATGCCAAATAATATAACTTCGTGTTTAACATTTTGAAGAACTTTCAAACTGTTTTCCAAAGTAACTGTACAATTTTACAATCTCGCCAGCAAAATATGAGGCTTCCAGTTTCTCCATATCCTTGTTAACACTTGTTATTATCTGTTGTTTTGATTTTAGCTATCCTAGTGGGTATGAGGTAGTATCTAATTGTGTTTTTCCTAATAACTAATGATGTGGAGCATATTTTCATGCACACATTGGCCATTTGTATGTCTTATTTGGAGAAATGTCTATTCTAATCCTTTGCTCACTTTTTCAATTAAGTTATTTGTTTTTGTTGTTGAGTTGAAAGATTATCTAGTGTGGATACAAGTTCCTTATCAGATATACGATATGTGAACATTCTCTCCCATTCTGTTGGTTATATTTTCACTTTCTTGATGATATGTTTGGCAACAAAGAAAGGTTTTGATTTTGAAGTACAATTTATCTATTTTAAAATTTGTTCACATGTGCATTTGTTATTGTAACTAAGAAGGCATTGCCTAATCCAGGGTCACAAAGATTTACTCCTATCCTTTCTTCCAAGAATTTTGTAGTTTTAGCTCACGCATTGGGATTATGATCCATTTTAAGTTAATTTGTGTATATGGTTTGAAGTACAGGTCCAACATCATTCTTTTGCATGTTGCTATCCAGGTGTTCCAGCACTACTTGTTTCAAAGACTATTCTTTCTCTCATTAAATTGTCCTGACTCCCTTTTGATCCATGAACATAAATGTCTTTCCATTTACTTAGGTCTTTGATTTCTTTCAAATTTTTATACCTTACAGTCTACAAGTCTTATACTTCTTTTGTTAAATTTAATCCTAAGTATTTTATGTTTTATGATGCAATCTAAATGAAATAGTCTTCTTAATTTCATTTTCAGATAGTACATAGTAGCTAGTGTATAGAAATACAATTTATTTTTGTATATTGGCTTTATATTTTGCTGTCTGTATGTGTGTATTTTAGATAGAGAAGTTGCTCAGGAAGTTTGCTAAATAATAATCATGGCCCGTTGGGTAAGAGTAGTGGAATTATTCATTTGTATGGTTAAGTAGTAATCCTTTGTTTGGATATAACCATTCTACCACTCATCCTATGTAATGGGTGCAGAATTTGCAAAATATCTGTAGAAATTGCTTGGGTCCCAAAGAACTCACATAGTCTAACTAGAGAATAAAGAGATTATCAGTCATCCCAGGGGGTATGAAATGATACCTCATTATGAAGTGATACCTCATCAAAGTGCAAGTTTTGATTTGCACTTACTTAGTGACTAATGATGTTGAGCATCTTTTCATGTGCTTATTGGCCCTTTGTATATCTTTTCTGGAGCCATTGAATTGTATACTTAAAAAAAAAGTGGTTATCAGTGCCTTAAACTCAGAATTATAATTTAAAACATGCAGTAAAAAGTTAAAGCAAAACCCTTTCCAATTCCTTTATGTTTTACCTGTCTCTCTAAATTCCTTCACATTTTGCTTTAGTAAAAGCAAAAGTTAACAAGTGTACAAGCTTCTCAGTCAGCTGAAAGCTATTTTAGATGCTGTTACACTTTCCATTCTTCCTCCGTAACTGCTCACTGTTCATTTAGTAGGCATGAAATAGCCATTAATCCTATTATAGAGAAGTAGTATGGCATGGGAGTTAAGGGTGTGAGCTCTGGAGTCAGACTGCCTAAGTTCAAATTCTATTTATGGTATATATTTTCTATTTGGCCTAAGATAACTTACCTTTACTTCTCTTGGCCCCAGTTGCCCCATCCTAAAATGGGGATGATTTTAGTTCCTTACTTGGAGGATTTTTATTAAAATTATATGTACACAATTCTTAGAACAATACTGTGTTAATGCTCAATAAGTGCAGGCATATCATTAATATTACATGTCAGTCAGTCGGCATATAAGGAGACAGACATAGCTATCCCCGGCCTGGGAAGATTTAAAAATAAACAAACAAAATATTTTACTCTTAAGGCATCTATATTCTCTTGACATATTGGAGGAGGGGGTTCCTAAGAGATTCTCTTTTCAAAAATTGGGGACGTCAAGAGAAAAGTGCCTAGAGAGGATAGTGAAGGACACCAAGAAAGCAGAGGAGAGAAATAGGAAAGAGAAGAAAGTTAAAAGGAGAAGAAACCAGGGAGGCCAGGGAGAGAAAAGTAGGTGGTTGGGGAGAGGGAGTATAACAATAATAAGTTTCATAAAGGTAGTGGGGGGTGGAGGAAGGTGGGAGGGAGGGAGACTGACTTTGTAATACAGAGCTAAGAGCTTTATTGAAGTTTAACAGAAAAGAAACCCTCGTTTGAAAGGAAGAGACTGGCTATATTTAGTACTGGGTAGGATGTCAGTTCTGAAAATAAACTGCTCCCAGAACCGAATGTAATCCTGTGCTGTTGTCACCTGTAGCAGGCTGTCCTCCCTTGTAGGAGAGTGCAGAACATGGACACATCAGCTACCTCGAAAGCTCTTGATGTTCCCAAGGTCCTGCCCCGCTTGCCTCTTTTCCTCATTGCTAAGTTTCAAAACTTCTTATTAATGTGGAGAAAAAGTTACATAGCTGAAGAAAGTCAAGTGTATGCTGATATATACATGAAGCAGGAAAGTGTCCTGCTAAGTAAATACCAGAATCTAAACACCATGTGGCCAGATACTTGATACAATATTCACCCTCTCCATGGTACACTTATGGAACATGAATGTGGATACAGGGGCCCAGCAAGAAGTGTGACAGGCCATATAAAAAGACATACTTGAATCATAGTGTAAGTGGCATAGAGGTAAGTCCTGCGAAGAATGGCATGCCTGTACAAATTAGGGAGCTCACATAGGGCATGCAGACTGGCCAAACTTAGGATACATTAGGAAAAGACAGAGACTTAAGGTATCTTTAGATACATATACACTGTGTTGGGAAAATATAGGTGATGACTTTCGCTGAAATGAAAAAAAAAAAAAGAGAAAAACCTCAGGTATTTTGATGAAAGAAGATATAACCAAGGTTTCAGAATTCTAACTTCCAATTCTATCTTCTCATCACTTCTACTGTTACTGCTGTCTCATATGAACTGTTGCAGTAGCCTCCTTATTGTCCTCCCTGCTTCTACCTAAGTTTCTCTCCCAAAGACATATTCCACAGGGCAACCAGAGTGATCCCTTTAAAATGACAAGTTATATTGTATCACTACTCTGGATAAAAACCTACAATGTCTTCTCAAAATGCAAACTCTTTTTGCACGGTCCTCAAGACTCCACATGATCTAGCCCTCTGCTACCTCTCTGGTTTCATTTACTACCAGTATCCCCTCACTCTAACCACTCTGGGCATGCTGATCTCCTTGCTCTTCCTGGAAAATGCTTAGCACATTCTGGCCTCACGGATTTACATATACTGTTCCCTCTATGTGGGAATTGCTGTTCCCGTGTAGCTGAATGGCTTGCTCTCTCACTTTATTTGTGACTAAGCTCAAAATATCACCTAATAAGAGGGACTTTCCATAACCACCATACATAAAATAGCAGTTCCCTTTACCCTACATCACCATTGACGGCTAAATGAAGATGATGAGTGGAAATGTCTGATCAGTTGTTGGATATTTGGGTCTAGAGTTCATCTAGGAAGTCTGCACCAGAGACGTAGATTTTGGAGTTTCCATCACTCCCATGAAATAATGCAAGGAAAATAGTGTTTGTAATGGTCTAGAGGTAAGAAAAACCATGGTACATTCAAGGAACATGTGGGATTTTTGAAAATGCAGATTCTCTGGGTCTCACCCAATATCTCCTGAAGAAGAATCTCTAGAGGTTAGGATTAGGAATATGTAGATCGATAAAGTTCAAAATATGGTGCTGATGTGCAGCCCTGATCGGGAACCACCGCTTGAAAGATACATGCACCTCCACGAGATTTACTAATAATCTCCAAATTGCCAAACCAGTAGATACTTTATATACCTATATAACTCACTTGGCCACTCTGTTGGAATTGATAGTTGATCATTCGACTTCAAATGTTATACTTTTTTGGCTGCCAGGCACCACACACTCATGATTCTTTTGCCTCTGTTCTGGTCATCCCTTTTCAGTCTATTTTATGGCCTCATTTCCTTCCAATCCCTTAAATGTCTGTGTTCTCCAGGGTTTTGACTTCTACCTTTCTGTCGTTCTAACACACAATCTCTTTGTCTAGGCTCATTCATTCACATGACTTAAATTTGTGCACTACTAGTACCTATATTTCTATTCTTGATCCATATTCTCTTTTAAGCTCAAAGCCTATGTATAATATTGCCTAGATTACCATGTAGATATTACATGGGCACCTCAAACTCAATGTACTCAAAGCTTACTTTTTAAATGTTCCTTCCATATCTCAGCAAATGACATGATTAACACCTCACGTCTAATAAGTCACTAAGTCTTATTTATTCTACATTCTACAGATCATCCACTTTTCTCCATCCAAGCTGTCCCAATTTTGATTCAGGCCACTATTACCTCTCATCTGATTTAGTGACAGATTCTATTGCAGTTTATGTATTTACAAGGATATTTATTCTACTAGTCTGTGAGTAGTGAGAGGATAAGAACACTCATTTATTCATTCAACCCATATGTTTTGAGGGCCTAATATATGGCATATTGTGTCACATTTATCTCTGAATCTTTCACATCAAGTATATTGCTTGATATTAAGTAGGTACTCAGAATAATTTTATTTTTTTAATTACATTGAAACTTGCTATGTTATAGATGAGAAAAATAGAGCCCGGAGAAGAAAAATGAACTGCCATACCCACACAGCAGGTTAGGATACTGGAATTTACATTTCCTTACTCTTAGTCCAGCTTTCTTTCCACAGGACCACATTGTCCCTCCCTTCTACCCTTCTATATTCTCCCAGGTTATTTTTTTCTTTTTGACTTTTCTATATCATTCTCTCATTATTGGTGAGAGATGATTCTTTCATCATTTACTTTTTTGTCAGCTTCTGTGGAAAAGAAAATAATTATCACCATCCCTATAGGCTTCTTGGTTAAGAATCTGTATTTCCTTGGCATTGCTTACTTCTCCTGGCGTCATCACTGCTGAATCAGGATGACCATAGGTCAGCTTTTCATCTGGCACATATAAAGAGCTCCTCTTGACTTCAGTAGAGTATGGACAGAGCTGGCCTCATATAGGAGCTTACAGGCTCTCAAATGGATTGGGGCTGTATTCTGGGAAAAAAGGAATGAGGAAATATTTTCAGAATTCGTGCAGAATGTGTGTTTTATGCAGACAAAATAAGAGAGAATGGGTTATAATTATAGGCTGAGAGAATTTGATGTTTGATTTGGTTTGTGGATGAAGATTCTGATAATGATTATTTTAGACACTGTATTGGACCATTATACAAAGTTTCTTTTTCATGTATAATCTATTTCCACTTGCTACAATTTAGGAACACCTAAATAAGCTTAGTACATTCTAAGAATATGAATAAAACATGTGGGTGGTGCCGTCTAGAGAAAATTTCTGCTCCTAACTTATTCAGGCTGTGAATATAGGGGACCCTCTTAGAATGGTTTATAAACCATGTTGTTTTTACATATTTGTATCTTTGTTCATTCTGCTCTCTCTCCTTACAATTGTTTTTATTCATTCTTTTATTTATTAAGTATTTTCTGAGCATCTACTCTGTGCTAGTCATTATACTGAGTTTAGGAGATTCGGTGATGGTTCTTTTTGCAGTTCATCCTGTCATCCTTTCTGTTAACTCTTGGCTTTTGCACATGCTATTCCTTCTGCTTGTAATGTCCTTCTCATCCTTCAAATCTGTATTTCAATATCACCTTTTCTAGGAAGCATCCCGTAACCCTCTCAATACTGGATTAGGTATATTTCCTCTCTGCTCCCTTGCATGGCACTTATCTTTTATTACATTTGTCTATTTGCTATTTCCCCACTAAATTAGAATCCCCTTGAGAGCAGAGATTTGTTTATTAGTTATATATTAATTAATAATATATAATTATTTTACAGTTGATCCTTGAACAATGCAGGGGTTAGGAACGCCAACCGCCTGTGCATTCGAAAATCCACAGATAACTTTTGACTCCCCCAAAACTTAAGTTGTCCCTCAGTATCCATGGAGGTTTGGTTCCAGGAACCCCCATCTGTGGATGCCGAAGTCCCCTATATAAAATGGCCTAGAACAATGCATATAGTCAGCCCTCCACATCCACAGATGCCCAACCATGGATCAAAAACAGTACAGGTGTTTATTGAAACGTTCAACCTGTCTTATGTTAAGAGGAGGGAAGTGGAAGGTACAGAATTGGAGAATAACTTAATTGACAGGCAGAGTAATTTAGACTTAATGCTCTAAAAATTAGTTTCAATAAAGGAATAAAGTGAAAATAAGCCACATTTGAGGAAGATATATTTGTCATATATCTGTTCGAATTTAAACATTGCCAAGTGGGTACTAGACTAATTGGAGAGATCACTTTATAAGTTATATAATTGTCTAACCACTGTGCTGTACATCTGAAACTAATATAAAATAATATCGAGTGTCAACTGTAATTGAAAAATAAAAAAATAAAAAAGGAGAGTAAAAAAAGAAAAATGAAAAAATGGAACAAAAAGCTGGACTTTAAAAAATAAAAGGATTTCAAGTTGAAATCTATTGCTGCTTCTATGGGCTACTTTAAGGTGAGAAAATTTTCTTAATATTCATACCTACTGTTGATTTAACACTTACTGCATTCTAGAAACGTGATATACCTTTTAAATGCAAGACCTTATTCGATTTACAGGAAATAGCACAATCTTATGATGTAGGTGCCTCCATTTTAAAGATGAAGAAACAGGCTCAAGGAGATGAATTGAGTTGCTCAAAATCAACTCATAGTGAGAAATAAAAATTTTAACCCTGGTCTGTTTAACTTGAATCTAGTAAGTACAGTGCTTGGCATATAGTTGTTGTGCAATAAATACCTGTTGAATAAATGGGTTAATGACTATATCAGTAAATCTACCCTTTTCTGTGGATGAATTTACAGGTTAGCTTTAATGGTTTTCATGATCTTGATAAGCTCAAGTCGATGATAAGAGTAAGGAAGAGGGTTGAGCCACAAAAGAGAAGAATTTACATAGGAAAAAGTTTTGATTCTGGAAATTCTGATTGGGAAGAGGTCTGAACTTGTCTAGAATACACACACACATACATACACATCAGCAGAAGAGTTTGGAACACCTTTGATATACTCATACACACATGCACATGCAGACCCACGCAAACATACATGTTTTTATTCTCATGTTTTCTTTTGTTTTCTTAACCTTCCTGAGAGGGTGTAAATAGAATGTTAGAGCTAGAAGGTAACTTGACAATTACCTAATCAGATCACCTCATGTAAACGTAGAAATTGAGACACTAGAGGAAAAGTAAATTGCAAAGGTCACACAAGGAGTTAGAGTAAGATTAAGAATCTTAGTTTCCTGAGTCACAGGTTTGTTTTACTCTGAACTGTCACCATTTACCATCTCAATTTTATCGATGGGGTAACCAAAGCATCCTAAGAATGTTGATGGTCAAGCTCCTGCTACTTGTCCATTGAAGCAGGACTTGAAATCATATCTCCTCTTTGATTTTAAATATGAGGCTTGTTTTCATCCAAGTGCTTCTGTCTGGATGCCCTTGGAAGACCCCTTCTTATTGAAATAAATAATGAATTGAGGATAATTTACAGAAAGCTTTGTCCTTTGCTTTAAGAGAAAATTAAAATAAAGCTGCTTTATTTTCAGAAGCCTAGCAGTTCCAAGGAGGCTCTCTGGAAGCAAGGATTCTGTCTTCCTTATTGAATCCACAACAACTAGCACAAAGGAAGGCACTCAAAAAATATTTGTTGAATATATGACATACTAAATACAGAAAGGGAAAGTAGGTTGGTTAATGGTTTCCCAATGAATGATGGATGGATAATCATTATTAGTGGGAATGAATGTAGAAAAGAGGTGGGAGAAACCCTTAAACAAAGGAGAAGCTCTGTCTCCATCTGATTGAAGCTGCAATCACTCAGCAAGGGCTGAGTGGCTTGGTAGGACTGTGATTGGCAGAGATATTTAAATGAGGCCTCCTTAAAATTGTTACTCTCCACTCCACCCCCATTCCCCTTTATATTCTGTTTCAGTCATTACCCAGGGACCGGATACAGAGATTCCTATGGGGAGTTCTAATGGGTCGATTCAATTTCAACTGGATGACGCCACTTAGCCAAGCATTAAGAGCTACAGCTCCGGGAAAACAAACGACACAGAGAGGGAGAGAAAGAAATTATAACAAGGAGCAATAAATCCCTTCCCTCCCATCCTCTCCATATAATCCATTCACAAGACCTCCAGAAATCATCTACATTCACAAAACAGCGAGCTAGCTGAGCTAAACACACTGCAATTTTACCCCTCCCCCCGCTCTCTGGAGATTATATACCAACATACCCTGAGCTATGTAAATAATCACACACTATCAGTATCTATTGCTCTGTTGAGATACCCTGTGTCTACAACTGCAGTTTCTGCTGCTTCAGTTCATCTGTCAGATTGGAGGAGACAGAGGCGGAGGTGGAGGCGGAGGCAAAAAGAGGAGGGGGAGGAGGTAAA
>NW_006431396.1:149270-155029 GCF_000325575.1 Pteropus alecto | reverse complement strand
GGGAAGAGGAGGGGAAGGAAAACGCTGGAGGAGGAGGGGAAAAAGAAAGAGGAGGAGGAAGAGGAGAAGGGGGAGGAGAAAGAGGCGGAGGAGGAGGAGGAGGAGAAATAAGAGAAGGAGGAGGAGAAAGAAAAGGAGGAGGAGGTGAATAACTTACCCTGCTGAGCTTTCTTTGGGGAATACGTGCATCAAGATTTAGATCTGCAAGGAAAATCTATACAAAGTATCTGCCACTACAGGACTGACTCTCCTCCCCCCACCACCGTTTTTTATTTTCCTTTCCGTTTTCTCTGCTGTGTCAGAAAGACCGAGACAGAACTATCTCTGTTTCTGGTTCCACTGCCGGTGAAGGAGTTTTCATTCAAGACTTTCTGAAGAGAGGTGGAGAAACCTAAAGACTCAGGAGAAGAGGTCCTTTGAGCCATATGGGGCATTAGTTCTTCTGCATTTCTCAGCATGGATAGATCCTTTCCTCAAGGTAAGCCATACGGATTAGCTCTTAAGGACCCCAGAATTCTTTCTGTGCACAGATTGCCATTCATTCCAGCCATCGTCTGTGTATGAATGTGTGTGTGTGTGCGTGTGCACGCGCGCACACACACACGCCTGTGCACGCGCACAAACGCAAGCGCGTGGGTAAAATAAAATGAAAACCATTTAAATGAGATTTTAATGAATCAGCTCTTGCAGAAAACTATCCTTATGGATATTTATAAATCAAAATGGAACTTCAGAATAACCCTTTTGTAGCCAAATGTCAATTTAATTTCTAGCCTGTTGACCTTTCAATGCATTTTGGTGCCTGCCTAAGCCCCTTATAGCACAGCCTAACCACGCAGACTGAGGACGTAGGGAGAGCCCGTGCTGAGGCCAGTCTGGCTGCCCAGCGGGCATCCTGTCAGCGTGGGGCTAGTCGGCTATTGGCTCACAAGTCTGGGCTGTGCATCGTTCAGATTTCATCACATCACCTTGCCCTGGGTAGAAATGGCGCAAGCTGACACGGCATAACCCCCTACTTACATTGAGTCAGAGCAATGATTTAGAAATCTCTGGATCCATGCCTGGGTGTGTGTGCACATGTCTCTATGTGGCATATGGAAATTTTGTCAAAAGTGAGAACCCGTGAGCGTGTCTAATTAGCCAATAGGCATTTGATAGAACCTAGGGCAGTGGTTTACACGCCTTTCCATTTGTCTAATTATAATTATCGCTCACCTCTGCATGCTACAAACCAAGTTGAATGAACAGAAAACAGACCTTGAACTCTTAAACAGAAAATCTATTTTGAAATGCAAACTATTGTTGCTTTTCTGGATCCATTAAAACTTCACTGTAACATAATGGGCTATCACATGAATTTGGATATTCCAGGGGTTAAATCATGTTCTCAACAAGTCAGCAGCATACATACGTACGATGAGGCAGAGGCTAGCCATTTTTCTATAAGTATTAGTATTTTCCCCTGTACCTCTAAATAAATATTTACTAATACTTTATTGTTAACATTCTATACATTTTGTTTTTGGTGCGGTTCGTTTTCGGGTCTCTCTAGCTATGAAACAGCCTAGATAGTGACCTGCGTGACTTGGATTCGGAGATATTTTATTCCAAGTTGAGGAGTTTATTAGTGAGAAAGTAAAGAATCTAAAGGAAAGGAGACTAATTCTTCATAAAAGACTTGTGAGACAGAGAATGCAACCAACAAAACCAGCATAAAAAATTTAGAGCATCAGGACAAGAAGGGGCTTTTAAACTCTCCTTTCTTACCCCTTCATTTTGCAGATGAAGAAACTGAGGGTTGGAACAGAAGTCACTTGCTCATAGTAACACAGCAAAGTCAAGCTAGAGTTAGGAATAGAACTTAAGTTTCTTGTCTCCTATGAAAGGATTTGGGGTTCAAAGAAAGATTCCTACTTCAGAAATGAACAACTATCATTTTCTTCAGGATCAGAAGTGTGTGAATTTATTTGATATTACAATTTTCCTCATCACTAAAACACCTAGATCTTTAAAAATGCAAGGTCTCATAACCGCAAGACTCCCTGGTTTGAAATAAATTGCTATGATTCTTAATGAAACTATTAAAGTAATGAATAGGACTAGGGTAGCAAAGTGACAAGTTAAGAGTTAAATGTGGTGAGAACCTGGCAGCTTCAGCAAGATGTATGCGGTAGGAGGGAGGCCCAGTCAGTGGCTGAGAGGTTAGTAATGTAAACTATATACAACTTGGTATTTGTAAGGGGGGAGTGCTGTGATAGAGATGCAAATGCTTTTGCACAGAGAGGGATTTTTAGAGAGCAGACTTTGGAACAGTAGAACTAAGAAAACATATAAAGCCATGGCAGAAATTCCCCCTATGTTTGCTTTCAGTTATTCTGAGAAGGAGTGTATATAACAGCAGAGCACAGAAAAAAGCAACACACCCCAGAGCCATTACACAGTAAAGGTACAAAACAGCATTGAACCCATGGGAGTACAAGAAAACAGGAGCCAGGCTCTCCTTCTCTTCTCCCCTCTTCTTTGAAATTGAGATTGAGTCATATTATATCAGAAAGGATTTATCATAGAAATCAGAACTGTCTCATGGTGTTAGCATAGAAGGGCTTTAGATAGGAAAGTTTTCAACTCTAGTCTCAACATGGCAGATTTTAGGTTCCAGGGAGAAAATACATTTTTTTCTTTCATTAACAAACAGCATTTCTTGAATAGATTTAGCTTTCTAGTCCCTAAATTGGCATAAGAAAAGAAATTTCTGTTTAGGTTGAACATAGCAAATTTTAGGGCTACAGAAAAACTGTTAAGAAAGCTATGAGCACCTGGCCAGAGGGACTGAGATGGGAGTGGGTTTACAATGCATCTTTCATTACTGCAGAGGCACTACGTGACAGAAATCACTAGATCCCATCAATGTGCAGCCAAGACTTGTAATCACCTTGGCTCTTATTTAATACTATGTGATACGTATATTCTTTCTCTCATTTAATAGAATATGAAATTGACCAACAGCACAGTTTCTTAACTGTTGCTGCTCACAGTGAATGGCCCTTTAATGGGTGGATTTCTAAATCATAAACATTCATGGAGTAGTATTTTTTCATCTAATCTATGTACTGTAGCAATCTCTTGCTTATTTCTGAACTTTTCCCCCTCTCTTACCTTCCCCTACAGTATCTATTTCAGTTCATCCTATTGGCCAGATCAGATTCAGCACTTCCAGAATGGCAAACATTTTATTGTCATCCATTCCTATTTTATCCTACTCTACACCCTGATTTTACCTAGGTCCTACTACCCACTGTATTGCAGATCTTCCACAGTCCATTATAATTAAAGTCCATTTTACAGGGCAAGAAGAAACCTTCTGAGCTCATCCTGTCCATCCCCTTACCTGTAGTCATCTACTTCATCATCTCAGACAAATGCCCAAAGCTTCCTTTAATCATCCAACCAAGCACCTCAACTCTTTTCTTGTAGCCATCTAATCAATATCGAAACACACTTTCTCAATCTAAACACCATATGCCTTTCATCTGCCAAGACAGGATCCCCTTTGAACATGGTTCTGAGTCATTACTATTATAACCTAGATTCCTCCAAGTTTAGCTTTCAACCTTCTGAGCATGACCTTGAGATACCTAGTGACATCCCTGGAATCTCATATGATTATTTCCTATAGCTTTGAGACCTTGTGCACCTTCCTTTGAGTGATTGATTCTTGGAATTTCCAATATGTTTTGAATCTAGTTTCCTTTGAGAAATCAATGAGTCTAATGCAGCTAGCATGTATGTTGTTGTTCTTACAGTGTAAAGCACTTGAAGGGCCCCACACTTTTTCTTTATCTGATCAATGAATAATACATTTCTTATAAATTTCTCAAAAGACTTCCTAATCCAAAGCGCCTACATCTACATACCCTGCAAGTCAGCTAACAATGTCCCCTTGTTTATTGGGTATTCAAATGAAAACTACCTGTTCTTTTCCAGTCCTGAGACTATGAATTTTAATAAAGATACAGCAAAGGTAGAGGTGGGAGGCTTCAGGGGCCTATGAGTCCAAGTAAATAAAAGAGACCTTTTGGTTTTGAATGCCCAAATAAATAAACAAGGGCATGTTGCCCAGTTTACTCTCAAGGATTAAAGACGTAGAAGGTGTAGATGAAGAGAATTCTTTGGTCAAATTATGTAGTTATAAAATTATAGATCATAATGGGGCACAGTCCTTCAAAATCACGTAGATAGTAAAACTATGGCCCAAACAAATTGAGTGATTTGACAAATGTTATATAGATGTTTGAGTGTTAGACTCTCCATAGTGTTTATCTGCATCCACTGTGCTGCATTAAATAACACCAAAACAACCAGCTAAAAAGTGAAATTATAGTTAGACTTGTTCTATGATGCGATGTGCCAGAAAAGTTACTTTTAGCCAAATTAAATCTTCTTTTAAAAAAAATGAACAGATATTAATTCAACCAAACAGGTTTGCATGGGGATATAGCCTCGAAAAGCAATGAGTCTGGTCATATTATTAGCCACTGAGTCCTTTATGAACTGCATCCTTATTTTTCCTGTTATTGAACTTTGAGCACATTTCAGTGTCATGTTTGCTCACTAATCAACAACTACCCTCTCTCACTTGTTCATTTCTATTACTCATTCAAGCTTTCCATCCCATACAGTAGTGTGAGTAATCAATCTATTTTGAGATGGCCTGAAATCTGATGGATTTCAAATATGTACTTTATTCATGCTGGTGTTTCCTAGGTCCTAATGCCTCCAGGATGACTCTTGGATTTGTGTTTAGGTTTCCATATGTACAACTTTTTGGCTGTTCAATCTTCCAAATGGTACAATACAGTAATCTACTATGTATACATTATTTTCCTCATGGTCACCATTATCAGTACTAGATCAATCAAATCCTTTAGGGAATAACCACCAATTCTTCTTGATTATGGTACAATGGAGACATGAGCATGAGCTTTCTAGATATTCAACTTTGCTTAAATCTGGTATAAGAACATCACTGCTTTTTAAGAAAGCTAGTTTATTGTATTGTGTAAAGCAAAGATAGAAAAAAGCACTCCGAGCAGATTCTGTCTAGTAAACCCCATCAGTAAAAACTTGATTTAGGATTGTAATAGGTACCATTATAGGTGATATTTGAAATAATTTACGGTTCATACTGTATGGTTCCCCCATCTCCACTATTACTTCCACATATGAAAAAGTTTGATTCTGGGGCTGGGGGCCATTTAGAAAGAATCACCTCCTCAATAGGCGAAATTAGTCTATAAGAGGAGGACGACTGCAGGATGATTAGTCTTGGCTTCCTTACACTCTTGGGAAGTCTTTATTCCTATTATTCTATAGACAACCTAATTTCTGCCCTGTGCACCCCTGCCATATCTCTGCCATTATTACATCTTGCTTGTTTGCCTATGTTCATTGAATCAAGCAATGTCCTTTCTCACCTATTTATTCACACTTGTCACAAATTTTACCAAAAGCAGCGCGCGCGCGCACACACACACACACACACACACACACACACTCATGTGCAACTTTTAATGGAAGACTTTTAAAGCTTTCTTTTTTATATCAACATTGCTTCAGGAAGTAGCCTTTGCATTTGAAATTAGTGTCCATTCTTATTAGAATTATAGTACTTAAGGCCTAGATGTCTCTCCTGTCAAACATCTGAATGAGCTAGCTGCTTCTGTGACCCTAGTCATATGATGGAATACAAAAGGAATCAA
>NW_006431396.1:139317-149031 GCF_000325575.1 Pteropus alecto | reverse complement strand
TGTTGGCTTTGACAGCCAGGCACTTATGATGCTGTATAAATAATAACTGACAGCAACCCCCCCGGAGTCTTTTTGCCAGTCTCGCCTCTCTGCATTTTCTTTAGCGAGTTTATGCACATAGACCAGCGCGCGCGCGCACACACACACACACACACACACACACACACTCATGTGCAACTTTTAATGGAAGACTTTTAAAGCTTTCTTTTTTATATCAACATTGCTTCAGGAAGTAGCCTTTGCATTTGAAATTAGTGTCCATTCTTATTAGAATTATAGTACTTAAGGCCTAGATGTCTCTCCTGTCAAACATCTGAATGAGCTAGCTGCTTCTGTGACCCTAGTCATATGATGGAATACAAAAGGAATCAATGATCTGATTTTTGCTCCCAAAGTGCTTTGTAGTCTGGACGGGATGACCAGACTTGCCTGTACAAAGGTAAGTGAGGTCAATTACAGAATAAAGTGTAACATGAAGACTACTGTAAAGTGATTGAAGGTAGCAATGGTGATAGGGCCTGAGCTTTGCTCGTTCCTGCAAAGTACTCATACCTGTGTATTCTCATTAATTGTTTCTATTCCTTCTCTCCTAGGATTTTCTGATGTGTCCTAAGGTCCATGTAACTACAAGGGCTGTTTATCACCATAAGTGCCACCTTGACGCAAAGCCACTCAGAACTCAAGAATCAAGTCAAAATGGATGCTGCAATGACAGATGATTTCCAACAAATTCTGCCTATTGAACAGCTGCGCTCTACTCATGCTAGCAATGATTATGTGGACCGGCCTCCAGCCCCCTGTAAACAGGCCCTCTCCAGCCCTTCCCTTATCGTGCAAACCCACAAATCTGATTGGTCCCTGGCTACCATGTCTACTGCGCTCCCCCGCAGTCTCAGCCAGTGCCATCAATTGCAGCCCCTGCCTCAGCATCTGAGCCAATCTAGCATTGCCAGCTCAATGTCTCATAGCACCACTGCCTCTGATCAAAGGCTCTTGGCCAGCTTTACGCCTTCACCTTCAGGCCAGTCCATCATCCGAACCCAGCCTGGAGCAGGAGCCCACCCAAAGGCTGATGGTGCTCTGAAGGGAGAATCTGAGCAAGCTGCGCTGCACCCCAGTGAGCACCTCTTCATTTGCGAGGAGTGTGGGCGCTGCAAATGTGTCCTCTGCACAGCAGCTCGCCCTCTCCCCTCCTGCTGGCTGTGCAACCAGCGTTGCCTTTGCTCTGCCGAGAGCCTCCTCGATTACGGCTCTTGTCTCTGCTGTGTTAAGGGCCTCTTCTACCACTGCTCCACTGATGATGAAGACAACTGCGCTGATGAGCCCTGCTCCTGTGGGCCTAGCTCCTGCTTTGTCCGCTGGGCAGCCATGAGCCTCATCTCCCTCTTCTTACCCTGCCTCTGCTGCTACCTGCCTACCCGTGGATGCCTCCATCTGTGCCAGCAGGGCTATGACAACCTCAGACGACCAGGCTGCCGCTGTAAGAGGCACACCAACACTGTGTGCAGAAAAATCTCTTCTGGTAGTGCGCCTTTCCCCAAGGCCCAGGAAAAGTCTGTATGACCTTCCCACAAAATGGATCCAGAGCTTTCTCCTTCTAGCCCTCATCAGTAAAGCATAGGCCTCATCTTTGAAGAGGGGAAGGAGGAGTAAAGTAGCCAAAGTTAGGGCTTCACCAATTTTGTTCCTGCAGTGTCAGGGGAATGGCCAAGCACATCCTGGTGCAGGATGCCTTGCTCTTTCTCACAGTATCTATCGTACTCCTCTTCAACCTTTTAACACCCCGCCATCTCAGCCCTTATGGCTGTCATGGCAAATTCAGGTGATATATAGGCATAAGATTTGAACACTGAGGACTAACAGAGCCAGCAACGTGGAGGTTTAGGGGCTCCCCAATGTAATGCCTCTCGATGCAGGCTCTGGGCGTCACTCTGCTTTCCACGGTGCCTTTGGAAGCTTTCTTCTAAGATGGTTTTCACAGGTCCATGTGGAACAGCATTTAATATTCCAGGGAATCTGACCCCTTCTCCGTGTTTGTTACCCTTCTCTTCTTTAGTCTTCTTTCTTTCTCCTTCTCTCCTCCTCTTTCATTACTCCGTTCTGTACTCCTTCCCCCTTCATTCTCATATTCTCCTCTCTTACTTTTCCTCTCTTTTCTTTCTCTCTCCCTTTCTTTTTGCTCCTTCCCTTCCTCTCTCTCAGACTAAGCCTTTCTCTGCCTGTATTTCTATCTTGTTTGATCTATCTTTGTCTCTCTCTACCTGTCCCTCTTTCTTTCTCTAATGTGTCCAAAAGTGCTGTTTTTCCGTAGGTGTTTCCTTTGACGCCAAACTTTGCTATGCTATACTATTTACTAATTTTTATTAAGGGAAATGGATTACTGTAATGAACTGATCACTAGCAATAGTCTATATCCTGACGTGTGTGTGTACTCATAACCACACTTACCTTTGTGAGCATATGAGGCAAACTTATCTTACATTTCCAGGTTTAATTAGTTGGAGTTTTACTCCCTTTCCCAATAACCAACTTATAGTACTGACAGATTCCACTAGCATGCTGAGTAGGATAGTAAATCAGGATGCTCATAACTTTGTATGTCTGACCCAAGTGCCAAAGGCAGACGTGCTTTATAGCTAAATGAACACAGCAAAGGATATTACAGAGGTCTGTTCTCTCTTAGAAGCTAACTGCCCTGAGACTGCATGGCTCAGGCCTTAGTAATGGACATAAAAAGTCATAAAACTTTAGAGCTGGAAGGAATCTTAACTGTTAATCTAGTTCAATGCCCTTATTTTACAGATGGGAAAACTGAGACCTGGAGATAGGAAGGGATTTGCTTAAGGCACACACTGAGTTAATAGCAGAGTTGAAACTGGAATACGGGACTTCTGACTCATAATTCAATGTTTTCTACCCTGCACCACATTAAGTCATGAGACTTTTCTCCTAGGATTCTATTAACAAAGACAGAAAGCCATTTCCGTTCAATTTTCAAGAACCATGCCAAGTTAGTATGGTGGTCTTTATGCAGTGTTTGGTGGGTAGCTAATTAACTATCAGGTGTCAAAACTGCCCTAAGTGGACATCACCTTTGGCTCTGTCACCTTGTGGAAGCTCGCGTGGAAAAGAAAAGCTTAAGGACGCCCTAACCAAGCTGTATCTTCGCCATTGCACCTACCTTGTGCTACACACACTGTGCTCATTCCTGGTTTTGTCTGCAATGGCAGTTGCCTGAGAACCTAAATTTCGGCAACAGTGGAAAACTGAGATGAAAGATATATAATGCTGAGAACTGACTTCTGTTTTTAAAAACACCAAGAGCCTGTGCTGTGAGTACCCTTCAATGGGAAAAGGCTACAGTGGTGATGGCAGGCTCCTAAAGACTGCTACTAAAAGACACAGGAATAAGATATGGTTTCCCTCTGTAAGTGAATCCAAAATTCACTACAGATTTCAGAGATCGAGGGCACTTGCTTGAAATCAAGGTGCTCCAATTTAGTTTAAGACTTCCAGACTCTCTATATATCATCTCTTTTAAAGTGTGCATGGATGTGTATTGCAGAGTAGAGAGGTGGGGAGAAATGTATAGTCATACACAGGGGGAAGAAAAGGAGGGAATATTCATGTCCCTTTGTTGGATATGTGCCACTCAGTCTTCATTGGTTCTGGATCTTCCTGAAGTGTACTGACATTTGGGCTGTACACAGCCCCATACCTTCACGTTCACCTCTTCTTCTAGAATTGCTTTGCTCTATTTTTGTATATATAAATATGTTATGATGATTATTAATAATGTTAATGATATTGCTGCAAATGGTGCCATATATAAGGTTTGGCTTCTTGGAACATTTATAAACCCAAACCAATACCTGTAACCTCTTATTGTTGCTTTCAGATCCTTCGATTTTAAGTAATTTTTAAAAAATCTTATAAGTCTGCCTGATTGAACTTTGAACTTATATACCCTTAAAAGCTGTGCCCAGTTCTCTGGGTCAGGCTGGATGGTGATGAGTAGCAACACACACTTCTTCCCGCTTCTGCCTGAAATTTGCTTAGAATCAAGATATATAAAGATTCTATGACACTAGTGCATTGTACCTGGAGCTAAAGTTATTCTATGGATATTTGCTTATTAGTTTCAGGGCCCAAAATAACACAAGTCCCTCCTCCTTGATAACCCAATCCTGCAGTCCTTACTCAGGCAAATTGTACACTGCTAGAGGGGCTCTGGGCTCTGCCATACCCGATGAGCTCTTCTCAGTGTATTTCTAAATGGCCTTACACTTGGTAGAAGAAACTGAAGGGTTACTCAAATGTAGTTGCAATCTGCAATCTGCTGCTGAGTCAGGGCTTTCACTTGTGTCCAAGTTGGCCTGATATGGACTGCATCTGGTTTACGTATAGATGGGTCCTGTTGGGGTATGCACACGGACGTGAGTGAGTGTGCATATGTATCCCTTCTGTGATATATATATATATTTGTAAATATATATATTCACACATCTCTATATATTTTAATGTATTGCACATGTATATTTAAAATATATACGAAAGAACTCTAAATCCTGCAGAGAGGCTCTGTTTTCATTATTTTTCTACTTTGTGTCATGTACTGTATAAACAGGAATATTTAGAGGGTGTTTCCTGCTTAGCATTTTTTTGCAGTTAAGTCATCTGTTACCCCCTAACTCTACTGCTTTCTACATATTGGTCCCTTGATACATTTCATATGGCTTTAGCCGAGAGTTTTCCTTTGGTTTCAGCCCATCTTCCCTCACTACAATAGCTATAATAAATATAGCGAACACATATAGTGCTTACTATGTGCTAAGCATGATTTAAAGCACATTTACCTATATTAGCAATTTAATTTTTACCGTAATTCTATGGTGTAGGTACTATTATGATTGCCATTTTACAGATGAGAAAACTGGAGCACAGAGAGGCTAAGTGACTTGCCAAAAGTAACAAAGCTTGTAAATGGTGGAGCTAAGATTTGAATCTATACTGTCTGACTCCTGAGTCCATGCTCCAGAGTCAGGTATAGAAGTCTGGAGCATAATGTACACCCTTCTGGTATAACAGCTTCAAATGATGAATAGTCCGTTTCCTAATACCAGTCCACCTGTAGTCTAAGAGTTGAAACAAATGTGCTCCTATATTAGGAATGAAGCAATAGTTACAGACATCATATATTAGTTGTCTTGGTTCCTGAGATAGTGACATTACAAACTTCTCCACTACTCCCTTTGAAAATATGCTTGCAGCCAGTTGCCATTTCTAAGACAGCTTATGTTGTAGAGCTAGTAGAGAAGCATTTTCACTTGTGCCAGAGAGGGTAAGGTTTATTTGGCCTTCTCTTCATAGATCCAGGAAACCTAATTCTATTTTTCTGCAGAAAGTAGAACTAAAACTATTTTTGGAACGTGAGATTGCTTGGAACTGTTAACTTTCAAGTTTACTCATTATATCAAGTGCATTCTTCTGATTCAAATGTAAGCAATCCACTGATGACCATTGGTCAGTATAATACCTTACCTTTTCCCATTGCCTCTTTCACACTGATAACCTTTTACCCTGACATTATTTCAGAGCCAGAAAGACCCTTAAAGAACATATACTCCAACATCAGCATTTTATAGTCGGAGAAAAATATGCACAGAAAGGGAAAATAACCTGTCCAAAATCACACAGTTCTGAGTTTGGGTGGAATTATAACTTAATTCCAGACTTCATAATTTCCAGATGTCTTTGTCTGAGTTTCATTGAAAATAAAGCTTGAAGCAAAAGTTTATGTTCAGTCTTAGGGAAGTAGGAGTAAGGAGAAACAGGAGTGAGGTAGGGGAGGCAGGAGAGCAAACATAAAGGAGTGTATTGCTGTGTCGGCCGCAATCTGTTTCATGGCAGGCTAATTTCTTGATCTCTTATGACAGGACTTACTGCATCTCCATACAGCCCATCTGGGGAAGGAAAGAAAAAGAATTTATCTCCTATCTCCCATGTCATTAGTCAAATACCTTTCCTGTGGGATTTTGTTTTCCCTGTGCTTCTGGGTAGTGCATGTGTGGGTTCTCAAGCATGTACCTTGGCATCTTCTGCCTCAGCAGCAATGGGGTAGCATTGTGGCTCCACTACAGACAGCAAGGCAATTGTGTGGATATAGAGAGACATATGAACTTAAAGCAGCACACCAAGATGGTGCTTTTCTTTACATTTTTAATCACATTAATTCAAAGTGAATTAGAAGTAACCTACCATCTTTAAAGTACACAAGGTTTTATTGTGGTACTCAGAAATATACTAAATTTGCCTTCCTGAATCTATGTATTCTCTGATGTGCTTTGATGGGCTTTTTTCTACAAGGAAATGAAGTCCTAGTTCAACTGGAGGAATAAAAAAAATTCTCAAATATCCTT
This sequence comes from Pteropus alecto, assembly GCF_000325575.1. Classification (NCBI taxonomy): domain Eukaryota; kingdom Metazoa; phylum Chordata; class Mammalia; order Chiroptera; family Pteropodidae; genus Pteropus; species Pteropus alecto. Next base: position 142,612 of record NW_006431396.1, on the reverse strand, counting down.
CTTCTTAGTATAAAAAGAAACTTTATCTTACTGAGCTCTTTGAAAAGCATGTCTAAGCCAATGCATGTACATAAATGCACATATGTTCATTTAAGCTTAATCAGCGTAATAGCAGGAAAACTGGTCAAGTTAATAAATTTGGGAAAAATTGACTAAACAAATTATTTTGCAATGTGAAAATAAAACATTCTGTTGGTTGACTGGAGTTTTTTCTATTTCAGCCACTAATTATGATGACATCACATAGACATATTCATATGTACTAGCTTCTTATACATAATAATTCCCTGTGCCCTACAGACCATTTTTACATAAATTCAAAGTATCTAGTTGATAAAAACATCCAATTGATATGATTTCATATCTATAGGCAATGTCATAAAAGCATTGAATGCATTCCACTGATTTAATTTTTCCTTTTTTATATGAGAAAAGATGAGCATAAGGGAATTCTGAAAATTTTTTCAAAGTGAATAGTGAAATCATGCTATCACTCCAAACAGTCTACCCAAACTGTTCTCCAGTGACTTCCACTTTAGCGTGTCTATTGATAACTTCTCAGTTCTCATTGTACCTGACCCATAAGTAGCAGTTGAAACAGTTGCTCGCTCTGTCCTCCTAAAAACACTTTTACGACTTGGCTTCCAGGATAACACACTTCTGCTGTTTTTCCTCCTGCTTCATTGTCTACTCCTTCTCTATATCCTTTTGCTGGATCCCCTCATCTCCCTCATCTCTTCATATTCAAGTATCCCAGGGATTGGTCCTTGGAATCTGCTCCTTGGATACCATTTATACAATGACTCTCAAAATCATCTCTCTAGCCTGGACTGCTCCCTTGAACTTCCTATTCACATATCCAACTGCTATTTCACATCCCTCCTCTGATATCTAATAATGATTTCAAACATAACATGTTCAAACCAAGCTTTTGATCTTTCTCTCCTCAAACCTGACTTATGCAGCCTTTCTTATCTCCTTTAATGCCAACTCCAAACTTCTGGTTGCTCAGATAAAAAGCTTTGTAGTAATCTGGTAGACTTTTTATTAGTTGTGAATGTAGACAAAAATCTCAACCTCCAAATTCTATATTTCTCCTCTACCCTGATATTTTAGGCTGGACCACATGTGGTCATTAGTACCCCTTTTGAACCGCTGCCCTAAGGTTTAATAAGATTGAAATCCTTTGTCCTTTTATCCTAATCTAGGCCCATATCCTTATATTGACCCTCAAATTTATCATCACAACACTACCAGTGTTGCTATTTTCAAGTCCAGGATGAACAAGACACATAGCCCCTCAAGGAAAGACATTTTGGGAATGACACTGCTCATTATTTAGAGATCTTGCTGTAATTACAGTCAAAGTTATATATGTTTTTCCCAAATGTATTTGCTGACCAGCCCCCTGGAAAATAAGGCGATATTCTTAGTCCATAGTTTATCATTCTTCAACTATTCAGGCAATCCTTTTGACTGGATCAGATAATGGTCATATCTCTGATGGTAAGAGACACAGATAACAAGGATCTGGAAGCCACCAAGTCCTTGAAGAATTGATAACACTGTTGTTACAGGTTACTAAGGACAAAAAACAGGTAGGGTCACTCAGGCAAATACCCTAGTTTTATTAATATAGAGCTTTAACTCAAGTCACCTGTATGTTCTCCTATTGTGATAAGATGAGGTGAACCATACATGCATCCTGAAGGCTCGTTTTGAAGTCTATGTCCTCAGGCCTAAACTAAAGGGAGACTGAATGGCTCCCTTGGCCCTTTTGTCCTAGGCCCACACTTTAATCTTAGCCTTCAAAGTTTTGCCACTCTGATGCCAAAAAGAAACACTAAAAAGGAAATACATGGGAAAGAATACTATTTTTTATAACACCCGAGATTAGTTGGCTTAAACAATTTTAGTGTGACTTTCTTTCTAAAAGGTCCCCTTCCAACAGGGTGAAGGACTCTCATGAATATGAAGGCTCCAGGCCCATCTTAATATATAAGCTATATTGAAAGAAAGAGAAAAAAAAAGCAGCGGGAAGTAATACTAAATGTGGGTCCAGAAAGAGAAACAAAGGTTAAGAAAATGAGCCATGTGAAAGAAAAAAAGCTCTATAATCAGTTTGTTTCTCTCACCTAAAACTCCATTTCACTAACCTCTTGGCTCAGCTGTATCCTTGAACTCCATTTTGTCCTTGACTTATATCAGCACTCTTTTTCTCCAAACTCCTACAGCACTTCCGCTGGAATGATTCTGTATTTGTCTGTGTGTGTGTGTGTGTGTGTGTGTGTGTGTGTGTGTGTATAAATTCCCTTCCTTAGGGGGGAAAAATCACATTACCTCTAATGTGTGGGTGTGTGTTTGTGTGGGTGTCAGAGAGAGAGAGAGAGAGAGAGAGAGAGAGAGAGAGAGAGAGAGAGAGAGTGAGAGAGAGAGAGAGAGAGGTGGATGGAGCTCTTGAGCTCACCCCTAGAGTTTCAGATTTAGAGTATGTCTATTAACAGTCTCAGCCTTTCAAACTCTCTTTTAGGACATGCCCCATAGTACTTGGATCTTATACTAAATGACAAGGTTTCTCTCCTTCACAGAGAAATACCAGACTGGATTTGTGGCTTTCCCTGGATTGGCTTCTACTGAGTGAATATGGTGGTGTGGAAATCGCAGTACCCTAGGACCAATTAAGTCAAAATCTTTGGAGGTGGAGCTGAGGAATGGATTTTTTTTTTCAAGCTCTCAGGTGATTGCAATATGTAAACAGGGTTGACAAAGCCCAATCACCTCATTCTATAAATACAGATATTGAGGCTCAGAGAGGGAGAGTGACTTACTTATAAGCACACAGTGAGTTAGGGACAAAGTTAGGAGTATGAGAATCCATATCTGCTAACTCCTAGGCCAGAGTTCTCGACTTTATACTATGCTGCTTCTCTCTCTACCCTGTACCTTCCCTTGACTTTTGTCTTCTTCATATGTAAAATGAAGATAACGAAGGCAAGAGATCTGTAAGAGTCATTAAAGCAGAAGCATTTTTTAATGTACAAGGTTCTGCACAAATGCAAAGGAATGTTATATTTGAGGGAATTAATGTACAACACATATGTGAGGCTGAGTCTCTGAAACACCATAATGAAAGTTGTTTTTTATTTTAATAAGTTATGATTTGGTGGTTGTATCTACCTGATAAAATGCATTAAGATTTAACACTTGTGTGAGTTTATATACCTTTAAACTAAACTTGGCCTTATTGACAATCCAGGAAATTAAGAGTTGAGGACAGAGGTCATTTTTCTTCTCT